>NC_136645.1:22246132-22331132 GCF_949748355.1 Melanostigma gelatinosum | reverse complement strand
GGCAGGGTGCCGGTCCAGTGAGCACCTGGGGGCTCTTCCCCCTCACCTGGAAGCAGCCGAACGTCAGGCTGCTGAGACGCTGGGCCTCACCTGGTCTGCACAGGACGCCTCGCCCAGCGCCGCACTTCTGCTCAAAGGCTGCGGACCAAAAAAACATCATTCTTATCAGAACAATGTCGAGCGAGCGTTGCACACGAAAAACAGATTTGAAACTCACACTGCACTTGTTTCTGCAACTCCCCAATCTGAGCCTCCTGCTGCTTGTTGGCTTCTCTCAACGCCGCGTTCTCTCCCTCAAACTGAAGAAGAAACGTGTTTCAGAATAAAAGCCCCTTTCTTGGACCCAGGGATGAATCTGATGGAATGAAATACTGGTGACCCTAACTCACCACCCAGCTTGCATTTTTGCCACATTTCCAACGATTTCAATATGAAATCTAATGCCATCATTTCATTTACCTCTGACAACTTCAGCATCACCCATTCCTTGATCTTAGCGGCTTTCTCCTCCACCGTTTTGGCGTCCTGATGTCGGATCTGTTTCTGGTGAAAGAAGACGCAGTGTGACAATACTTCGGATATAGAGTTGGTGTCTTTGTGACTGCATGCCATATCTCCCTCTGCATTCTTTTGCACCGTGGCATCCGCCAGCTTTGATGAAGTTCCTCGCGCACGATTGCTTTTACCTGCTCCTCCAGCTGCTGCTCCAGCCGGGCGATGGCGTCCTCCTTCTCCTGCACTCGGGCCTGCAGCTCCTGGCACCGCCGGAACAGACGCACCTCCGAGTCTCCCGACTGACTGTCGGGGGCCTTCAGCTTCTCCTCCATCCACTGCACCTGGAAGCACACGTACACGCCTTACATATGCACATCCAGTAACCGACACACACATACTGAAAGTGAGTGAACGCACTTGAGTCTGGATCCTGACCTGCTGGTGAGCGGTGAAGGCCCGTTTTTCGGCATCGATCACCTGCGTCTCTAATTGTTGAATCTGGGAAGCGAAGAACACAATATTTTATTTCAGTTTAATCTCAACTTGTTTTCATTCTCACAATATCTTACGACTGAAAGATCAACTCCCCTTCAGTCCCCGAGACAAACACAACAGCACCAGGTAAAGACAGATGCAGATGTTTTGCAGCTGGAGAAAAGAATGTTTAGAACCTCAAATAGGATTCTCAAAGTTTCCGACTTCCGATGCCCGGAGCATGTCCTCCATGCACAGAGGCCGTATCCTCTTGCACGGGCCTCTCTCCGCTGCTTTTCTCCGACCGTGTAGGCTACTTTGGCTCCAATAAACACTTAAATAAGGCTTTTTTCATTTTTCTAAATTCTGCAGAAGTGCTGCAGAGAGCACCTTCAACCAGCTTCATAATGACGAGGTGTCACATCTGTAAAAGGCACAACCGGCTCTTTGTTTGCTGAGATCAGAGCCGAGCATGTGGAACCTGGTAGGAGTGTGTTAAAACGGCAGCAACACTTAAGGGTCACACACACACACACACACACACACACACGGATGGACACGCACGTGCACGAGGACAAAAAGCCCAGAAGGGAATTGAGCAGAGAGACGACTTCATGAGCAGCATTCCTCTGAAATTCCTCGGCTCAAAGTGGCGGAGTCAGCAGGAGGAGAGTCTCTCGAGTCTCAGCGGATTCATGGAGGCAAAGTATGCGGCAACGTGGATGGAAGTTCTCCGCGGAGCAACTCTGCAACCGCCGTGGCTGGAACGCTTTTGCTCTGTGTGCACATATGTGCAAATTCGAGTCGATTATAAGGGAACTTCTGACAGCCCCTGTGGGGGGGAAATGGGCTGACACACCAGAGGATGGGATGTAGCTAAGAATAGGATGAAGTACTGGAGATAAAGAAGGAAGTCGTTTACTGTGGAGTGAATACGGCAAAGACAGCTTCACCTTCTCCAGTCAACCATTGGCTGGTGGCAGAAAATACAGTTGACAGACGGTGTCTCTTGAGTGGGTTCCGTTCATGTCAACTGTTTGGTATCGTACTCAGCCACGTGTAGCACATAGAATGCCATTTAATACTTTCATTCACGATCACACATTAAAGTATGATGGAAACCATTGTGGACAACACAACATTGATTTGTATTTTGACTTGTTTCAACGTTTTCAAACTGGAAAGTGACTTGCAGCCAACACACAAATGTCAGATGTCCTCTGCTGCTGCCAGCGTCCACGGTGGTTCTGTTCAATGCAAATCAGCGCTGGAGTTCACTAAAGCGAGTGCTGCTCCGCTCCATGACCGAGCTGCGAGTGTGAAGGACAGCGTGACGAGCTGAAGCTGTGTTTAGCTGCTCCTCCAGCTGCTCCTCCAGCTGCTCCTCCAGCTGCTCCTCCAGCTGCTCCTCCAGCTTTGCTCCTCCAGCTTTGCTCCTCCAGCTGCTCCTCCAGCTGCTCCTCCAGCTTTGCTCCTCCAGCTTTGCTCCTCCAGCTGCTCCTCCAGCTGCTCCTCCAGCTTTGCTCCCTTTGCGTCTGTTGACTCCCGGAGAACCAGACCAGGAGCAGCGGATGCAGCTCGGTCCAAAGAAAGTGGCCACACCCTGAGCCTGAGCCGCTCAGAGTTTCCACTGCACAGCGTTCTCTGGATCAACGTGGAAGCAAGGCCTTCACTGTTCTACGGTGGGACTTTGGAGAATTCTACGGACAAGATGGCATGGCTTTATGTCTCTGCACGTCCACACTTGGCCTGGAACAATGAGGAGATACTGTGACCCGATGTAGCCTTCTGTGCTGATAAAAACAAACAAAAGAAAGTATTGTCCTCCTGATCTGAACCACGCTGAGCCCACTTCCATGTTGATCAAAAGCCGACTAGAAGTCACACGAGCGCGCTCCGTACAGATCCTCCGCTGCGCTCTGTATAGATCAGGGGTCTCAAACTCCCGACCCGCGGGCCGCATCCGGCCCGCCACGTCATTTTATGTGGCCCGCGAATCCGCCAGCAAAAAAAAAGAAGTTTTTTTTAAGTTAGACTAATAACAATAAAAATATCCCCATAGTCGAAATTATGAGATAGAAAGTCGAAGTTATTAGATAGAAAGTCATAACTATGATAGAAAGTCATAATTCTGAGATAGAAAGTCAAATTTATGAGATAGAAAGTCAAAAAGATGAGATTGAAAGTCAAAAAGATGAGATTGAAAGTCAAAAAGATGAGATTGAAAGTCAAAAAGATGAGATTGAAAGTAAAAAAAATGAGATTGACAGTCAAAAATATGAAATAGAAAGTCAAATTATGAGATACTTAAACAGTTAGAAGCAGCTCTTTGGCTGGTTACTGTACATTTGACATGGAAATGTATTGTGAGTACATTGAAGACTACTTTAAACTGTGAATGCAGAGAGTTATTTAACAATATGTTACGAGTAGTGACATTTACAACCGGCCCTTTGTGGGCGACCATGATGCTGATGTGGCCCGGAGTGAAGATGAGTTTGAGACCCCTGTACTATAGATCCTCCACTGCGCTCTGTATAGATCCTCCGCTGCGCCACAAACCAACCACGTCTCTATAACCGATGTAGCATCTGGCGGAGAACAGCGCGTTAATTACAGGGGTTTTAGCGCGCTGGAGCTAGAGACGACACACACACACACACACACACACACACATAAACACATGTCTGATGATGATATTCTCCTTGATGTTTTCCTCATTCTGTATGTTATATATAGGATGAATAAGGCCTGGGTGTGCACACACGCACGCACAGAAACACACACTCACACACACACACACACACACACATACGTGACCCTCTTTCTCCCTCAGCCTCCATGTAACCTCCAAACACTGCTCTATCACCTCCGTGCAGTCCATATTCCCCCTGCTTCGGATCCAAACTCCAGCTCAACTTCCATTCCTGGAATTCCACAACTGGCGCTCTGTGGCCGACCTCTATCCTGGACTACGCCCCCCCCCCCCCCTCCCTCCCTCTCTCCCTCCCTCCCTCCCTCCTCCCCCATGCTCCATCCACAGCCAGCTCACAAAGCCTCCCTCTGTAGAGGCTGCGAGTCACACTGCTGACCTACAGGTTCTTGTACCAAGACGTTTCACCAAATGCAGTCGCAGTTGCTCTCAGGAGGACGTGCTCACCGACGCTGTGAAACTACAGTTCAAATGTGTTCATTGTCAAAACATGTCCGACGCTATTAAAACTCACCTCAAAAACAAGTGTCCTTTGACCCCCGGGACACACTGTGTTTAGAGCAAGAAGAGGTCTGAATGAGTCACGGTCGGTCGTCGCCATCTATGTGGTGGTGAACATCTAAAGCAGATGTTTGATATATATATATATATATATATATATATATATATATATATATATATATATATATATATATATATATATATATATATATATATATATATATGTATATATGGCTTGAACATAAATAACAAAAATGAATTATAAATTGCACTGTATGCACGTTGCACATTGTCGTTTAAGCACGAGATTTAG
The DNA here is from genome assembly GCF_949748355.1 of Melanostigma gelatinosum. Classification (NCBI taxonomy): domain Eukaryota; kingdom Metazoa; phylum Chordata; class Actinopteri; order Perciformes; family Zoarcidae; genus Melanostigma; species Melanostigma gelatinosum. The sequence goes on along the minus strand of NC_136645.1, from coordinate 22,326,636 downwards.
ACTAAATGTTCTTCCTGTTCCTTCTTAATATCAGACTTACAGATTTACATCTCATCCGTGAGTAGAAACCACATATTTCTGTGTTTTAACTTTGAATGGATTTTTGGACGTTTTTACGGATTTACACACGACCTCTTCATATGTTAAGTGGACACTAAGGCCGTGCACTGTATTCAAGTTTGAAAGTATTGAATTCATTTCAATGAAATACTGACACCAATGGTACACTCTAATGGTAAATGTTGGAAAATGATTTTTTTAGGTTGATTTCTTTGCAGAGTAACTTGGTGAAAACTACACACTCACTATTTTTGGTACGTTGACGTTACATCTTTCTGTATATGGCCCGAATACAAAAGAAATGGCCCTCCCCCACCACCCCGGTTTAATGTGTTCAATGACGTTCATATTGACGGTGACTGGAACAGCAAACCCGCCTTCCACAGAGGAGGATGTTTTGCTTCTTTCCAAATGTGGAATCAATCAGAATGGAGGACCAAACCAGAATATGCCTCTCCACCCACTGGTGGCTTTGGTGTATATCTACTGTATGTACAGTATGGATACGTGTGTGTCTGTGTGTGTGTAGTCTGATGGGTTTAGTTCCCAAAGGATAAATATAGATATTTTCTTTACACTTATTCCACTTATTCCATGAAAAGAGGCGTACACCGTCCTGCTGCTGAAAATACTCCCCGGAGCACCAAATGTGTATTAATCCGCAGCTGAAAATAGTCCCCAACCAATGCACCACTTCCTCCTGTAATCTGCTAAAAAGCTACAGTGTAGCCACCTGTTTGAAGAAATGATTTAACCTTTAAAAAGTGAAACGATATATTCCTGTGAGACGTTTGGAAAGATGAGGTCATTTATCACACAATATGCAGATGATACACTATTCATAGGGACGAGGTTCACTGTGGAGATGGAGTGAATATGAGCAGCGAGTGTGTTACGTTGAAAGGGAGGAGGGGATAGGCTGACACACACGGCCTCTTTGTCTCCGGCGCGAGATGTGTAGCCGACTGTTACGGCTGGAGGCCCCGCAGGACGAAACGAACGTCCCTTCCAAAGAGCTGCACGCGACGCGAGTCCTCACTCGGTGCTAGAAACTGTTCATGAATGACTCTGTATTGACCTTCGTGCATACACAGGGGAAATATCTGACTGCTTCAACTTGCATACTCAGTTCTCGTGGAACACGCACACACACACACACACACACACACACACACACACACACACACACACACACACACGTATTTACTAAACGGGGTATTTCCTCCGCTGGGCGGCTCAATCTTTACACAATGCCTCATTTCTTCTTTCTTTCTCCTCATTCTCTCTCCTTCTCTCTCGCTCAGGCTTTCTAGGACTTCAGCAATTTGCCAAGTCTACCCGCATTAATGTTGATTACAGTAACGTACGATTGACTCAATCAGGCCATTCGAGCAACATCTCAACTAGTCGTTTAAAACCCAAAGCTGCAGTTTCTTCAGCACCAGAGGCCTCGACAAGATGACTCGCCACTCAAAACGACTCCTTCCTCCTGTTTACTAGCCCACCTCCACCGTGGGGCATTAGGGGGTTTTGTAGTGACGTAGGACTACATGCGCCCCCGCACTGCTTTTAAAAACAACAAGCTCTGGCTCAGGCGGTGGGAGTCACAGCAGAGAGAGAAAAACCCATCAGCAGGGGGTTCTGCATGTTCACATGATGAGCTCATAGCATCGGCGGTCGGTCAGTGAGCACGATGTGATGGGTCATTCGAAGACAAACCTACGTGAGTTAGCTTTGTGTTACATTCTGACGGCTGCAGAAAAACATCACGATCCACGATGCTGCATGACTGTGTGTCTAAAAGTCTGTTTCAATCATCTCTGATATGATGCAACTACTTTGGGTTTGCTGGAGAATTTACAGTTCCCCAGGTTTGTTTTTTCATTCCACGTGACTAAGCTTTGCTGCATCTTTGAATCTTTTCAATTCCTGGAAAAGGAATCGATCTTAAATGGAAGATATTGAACATGTGATTTCTGTGGCGCAGAAGTATTTTGGTCAGAGTTGGTCAACTCTGCATCCATGGCAACTAAATCGGCGGTCTTGCGCAATGCCGTAAAATGAAAGGATTGCCGCTATTCTCCGTCAGATTTACAGCGAACTCACAGGCCTCATGTTACAGTGTACGGGGAAACCCAAACCAGCACCAGGCTGACATTTAAACTGGCACACGGTACTGACAACTGAGCACTAACCTGCTAAACTAACAGTCAACACCACTCCAGGAGGAAAAGTAAACCGGTGACGCCGAGCTGAATTCTAGAACCCTTTGTATGTTGAATGGCGTGTTTTGTGGTGGTTGAGTGGAAAAGAGCTAAACTCAAAGCTGTCGAGCAGCATAGGACTGAAAACACAGCACGTGCGCTACGTGGGCTGCAGAAAACCCACCAAGGGCCGATCTTTCTCCCGAGTCTCTGCGGGAGTTTTGCTTTGCTGTCCGGCGGAGCTTAGCTTTGACTCTGTAATCAACTGGAGCTGGGTCAGTCCCATCATGCAGTGCGTGGCGGAGCCCTGCGGTCAGACTGCTGTTTACATTAGAGCTCTAATCAGCCTCCCTGGAGAGCGGCTTCACATCTAGGCCACTGAGCGGTTCGGGCCGGCCCAGTGCAGGGAGGGACGGCCCGACACACCACCACAGCTCTCTGTTGGAGAGCGGAGGACGGCATGATTCATTTCAAAATGTGGACATCGTCTTTGGTTGCAGGATCCCCGGAGTTTTCGTCTCATTCAGGACTGTTTTGTATCAGCTGATGCAAAACAAGCAGTGCACTGCTTCAGCAGTAGAAATGTCTCATCGTAAGTCAATGCAGCAGAAGTTGCTTTACATTCAGGTACTCTTGGCTTCTCCCGTCCTCGCGGCGTCCTCCAGCCTGTCTCCATCTCTGAGGAGGTCCAGACCCCTTCAAAAGCATCTCGGAGGAGACGAGGGCTGTGCTAAAAATCACATCGTAACATACTATTCACACTATTCACACTATTCATACGCGAACCCACCTTGTCGGCGGTGAGCTCTCGAATCTTGACGATCTGCACTCTGAACTTCATGAGCAGCGCCTCCAGGACCACGCACTTCTCCTTCCAGTCCTCCTGGCTCATGGCCTCCTCGCCCTCCGCCATGCCGGCCCTGTGGAAGACCAACGCGCAGCAGTGAGAGACAACACCTGCGATCAGGCGTCTCCTGTGGGAAATATGTTCTTTTTACAATCCATATCTTTTAGGCCGTTTTCTCGAACTGAGTTGTTTCTCCACTTCAGCAGCTCTTACATCACCAAACTTTACAGGTTCATTCCTCTCTATGTTCTGAAGGTTTTCACAGAGGAGATAGTTCATATGGCATTCATAGCCTGATTCATACATTTCATTCCTAAAAATGTGTCAAAAGCTTTTTTTGATTCATGGAGTGATACAAAGAGATATCCAAAATCCCCTCTGCAAAAACCATTGACTTTAATATGTCAACAAAATCAAACATGTTCACATTTCTGTTCTGGAAATGTATGCACATCAATAAATAATGCAATGCCGCACTTGCATGTTTACAAATATATTTTCAGAAAACTTGTTGTACAAACTTGTCTTAGTGTCAGTAATGAACTGTGGAAGTTTCTTGGCGCTCTCTATTCCTTCATCTTTTTCCACTATGTGTCCCTTAAACACTTTTCATACCTAAGTTCCAGGTAATGACTTGTTTTCGACACAGAACTTTTCTCTGGATCGGCTCTGAAACTCACAAGGATCAATGCTTGTGTCTATATTGAATTAGGACAACAAGCTCCGCATTTTATATGAAATCAATCCAACATATCTGATTTTCTGATAGAAATCCAAAAAGCACACAAACAAAATCTTTTTTCTAGATTAGAAAACAAACAGACAGGGAGTTTGTTGTTGTTGTGCAGATGTTTTGCCACGAGCCAGCACCTGGAATATTCCAGAGGTCGAGTCCAGCTGGACCAGTGGGCGTGTAGCTTTTAGACAAACAGGAAAAGAAAAAAGAAAAAAAACTTTTTACTCCAACACCCTCCATGGGACGGACTTGCATCATGTTTTGTTTTTGTCCAAATCTGTCGTTGGAAAACAGGCGTTACGTGAGATGAGAGGAGATGAGAGGAGAGGAGAGAAGATGAGGAGATGAGTGGAGAGGAGATGAGATGAGAGGAGATGAGAGGAGAGGAGAGGAGATGAGGAGAGGAGAGGAGATGAGAGGAGAGGAGATGAGGAGAGGAGAGGAGAGGAGAGGAGATGAGAGGAGAGGAGATGAGAGGAGATGAGGAGAGGAGAGGAGATGAGAGGAGAGGAGAGGAGAGGAGGAGATGAGTGGAGAGGAGATGAGTGGAGAGGAGATGAGATGAGGAGAGGAGAGGAGATGAGATGAGAGGAGATGAGATGAGGAGAGGAGAGGAGATGAGAGGAGAGGAGAGGAGAGGAGATGAGATGAGATGAGATGAGAGGAGATGAGAGGAGATGAGAGGAGATGAGATGAGGAGAGGAGATGAGAGGAGAGGAGATGAGGAGAGGAGAGGAGAGGAGATGAGATGAGAGGAGAGGAGAGGAGAGGAGATGAGGAGATGAGGAGAGGAGAGGAGAGGAGATGAGATGAGAGGAGATGAGGAGAGGAGATGAGATGAGGAAAGGAGAGGAGAGGAGAGGAGAGGAGATTAGGGGCAGATGAGGATCTCTGGTGGAGGAGGAAGATAGAAAAGTCTGCATTTTCTCCTCCATGTAATAACCTCTCATTACCGGCCTGGCTTGCTCACAAAGAGACTGCAAACATGTGTGGAGGGAGGCCGTTTAAAAAAAAAAAAAAAAAAAAAGGTTTCCACAGGCTTATTTCTGTTGCCTGTTTTGCTGCAGTGAACACTAACGAAGGCAAAGGGGGGGGGGGGGGTCTCATCCCACAAAACAAAACAACATAACACGACTTATTGCATATGGATGAGCCATGCTGTGAGCAGTTAAGGAATACAAATGTACTTTATTCGAAGATATCTTGTCAAAACAACACTTCATATTACCTTTAATCACAGTATGCTGCAGTTACAACTGAAGCCCTATTAAGTTTTAATGTGCATTTTTATGGAAGACCATTCTCTTCATCATAGTCTTTTGTTAAGGATTAGTTAAATAAAGCATTTTACTTTGACTGATACAAATATTATATTATTATAGTGCCTTTGTTGTAGTTGTCTTACGAGTGCGGCTCAGCTCGTCTTCTGGGACGTTGATGCGCTCACCCTTCCCTGGAAGTCCCTGTTTTGTAGAGTTTAATGAGATCTTGTGAGAATATTGGTCACATTTCTATTCTAGAGGACAGATATAGTGAATCATGTTTTTCTTCAAGCATCATTCCACAGCGATGGTGAAAGGATGCGGAAAACACTACAGGTCATTTGACCCCTGAACCCTGACTCTGAGTTTCTTTTTGTCTCTCTGTCTCACTTCCTGTTGAGTAAAGTCGGCCTCAGCGTAAAGAGAGAGAGAGAGAATGTGCTGTCTGAGCGCTTCCCTGTGATTTTGGGTAGTGGGCTGGTGATGTGACCCAATAACGGACTGAACTGGAAGCAAAGCACCCTAATCACTGAGGTAATATGTATTATAAGATGCTTTTAGATTTAGATAAGGGTCCCCTCCAAAAAAATGTAAATAAAAAATGTCATGATTCATACAGAAACTTAAAAACCACTCTGAGGCAAAAGGTGAAACTTTAAATAGTTTGTGGTACTTTAAATTGAATTGACTATAATACATCACAGCTCATGTGTTTTTGTTTCCTGTAAAGTCAAATTCACAAAAACACCAGCCGGCAAAAGACACAAATAGCATCACTTATTTTGTTTTGGTTCAACAACACATTTATGAGTAATGGCAACCAGTAGAGACTGTGCTGTATTCACATCCACGAGTGTCCTCGACTAAATCAATTTCTCAGGTTCTACCGAATAACGGCCATCTGAGAAACCGGTACCTTCCTGGTAATTTGTCCTTGTTCAGTTATAACAGTGACATTTAAATAGACAACTGTCTGTCGTTTCCTATTTAATTAAAAAAAGTGCAGTTTTTCATCAAAGTTTCTCGACTTACCCCTCGAGATAATCTGATTGGTCGAAACTATGCGACGGACTTCAGTCCATGTCGACTCCAGCGTCTCTACAGTTTACTTGTTGATCCAGTGGAGAAGAATCCTGATTCATGAGTAAAACGGTGAATTTCTCTCTTTCTCCCGAAGGATTTCATTTCAGCTCTCGGGAAAAAGTTGGAGACGGGTTGGATTTTTAAGAGGGTGTGGTTTTATCACGACACGGCCAATCGCGTATTCGGTAGGCGCGTCTCCGCGCTGCAGGACCACGACGCCCCGTGTTTGATTGGCGTGTGTTGTCCGCCAATGAGAAGCCGGAGCGCTCCTTTACAGACAGAGCAGCTTCTACGGCCGGTGTGTCGTCGGAAGTGACGTCCCACACGTGCAGTGTGGACCGTAGGTGTGTCAAGCCCGCGGGAACAATACAGGGAAATGAATGAGTGTGGCTTCATAATTCAGAGCTTTACAACATTCATTTCCTTTGTAGAAGTGGTTTAACCACATGGTTCGCAAAACATAATGTATTTTAAACAACATGAAATTAAATAAAGCATAAATATAAAGTAACAATAACAATATAAATAAATATAACAAAAAGTAGATATAAATTGCATTTTATGTTGTTATTGGGCATGATGTTTAAAATTTGTTTTATTCTGAAAACGAAATACCGGAAATGTGAGGTTTTTGATCCTCGCGCTTGACACGAATTACAGCTAACGATACCAGCCGAAACAGAAGAGCTGCAAGTGTGAACCTCATGCTGAATTGAGGTGAATGCTGGCTACTTTTATGAAACTTTAAACTTGTATGTAGCTGTTCCAGCTCTTTGTAAGCGCTGCGTCGGTTTACTGTGTCAGACAGTGTTTGCCATTTGTGTTTTGCCTTTTAATAATGGACGCAGAGACGGCTAACTTAGCTAACAGTTGTACTAGCAGCGGTAACGTTACTTTTAGCCAAAGTAAAGAAAAATACAACGCATGCAGTAACCGTTAGTTTACAGGCGTGAGTTTCTGTGTCTGTGTGAGAGTAAAACAGACAGACAGGGTTAAGGTGCGACATGTTTGAAGAAAACTAATTTGTAAATGCAACATGATTCATTTTGGGACTGTTATTGAGGTGACGATGCATCATTCTGCTCATTTTTGAGCGTTACTGTAGTTCATCCTGTGGTTTGTATTCTCTATAACGTAGAAGGTATTTGTAAATTAGAATTATTGTTTTAGATAAACGCTGAAATGGGAATGAATGAACTGTTGCTGCGCCTCACACACAGGGACAGATAGTCATGGTGGTGAAGAAGAAGAAGAAGACGACAGCCAAAGTGGAGGCTGTGGTTCTGGATGAGGAGAAACTACACAAGCTGATAGGTACTGTGACCAAGCTGCTGTGGTTGATAACAAGAAAGTATTTCATCCAGCCTGTAATCCTTTAACCAATGGGACAAAATCCAATATATATGTATATATGTGTGTTTAATGTCTAGCACTGTGTGATCTTTCCCAGCGTCCCTCTCTGTGGATGGAGGAGAGGATGGAGTCAGGCAGGTGGCCCAGACCCTGCAGACCTGCTTGGAGCTGTCGGAGCCCGTGCAGCAGATCCAGCTGGTTAAAAAGGTTGGTTGAGAGCAATGCATTTTTCTGTATGAGGCCATATTACACGAACGTCTCGACTGACCCCTAAAACTATCAGGAGCTGCGGGAACAAGATGTCATTTAAAAACCAAACACCTCTTCTCGACATGCAGGGATTGTGTTGGCTTTATAGACAATATAAATGTGCGATGGTTTGTCCTCCTTCGACAATTGTAGAATGGAATGCTGGTGCATTTTTCTGTGTGAGGCCATATTACACAAACTTCTCGACTGACACCTAAAACTATCAGGAGCTGCGGGAACAAGATGTCCTTCCTGTCAACCTGCAGCTTGTTTGGTGAAAGAGCTTTTAACGTTTTTGCACTCTCAACTTGGCGTCAGCTACAGAGACACCTTAAACGACATTATATTAAAAGTAATGAAGGATTGAGGACTTTATGAACACTGAGTGTGCGTGTCCTGTTGCAGGACGACACTGCACATTCGTAGGTTGATGTAATTTGCTGTTTTGTTTAAAGTCTGTCTCTTGTCTCTTTTCTGTTGTTTTTAGCTGTTTTATTGTTAAGTCTGTTATTTGTGAAACTTGTATGCTGCTGAAAAGAAAATAGATTTTGAACCTCAATGAGAGTATCTGGGAGAAATAACGGTTAAATTAACATATATATTTAAAAACAAAGACGATCAAAAACGTGTAACACCAAGTTCAGTGCATGTCTACTAAATATATATATATATATATATATATATATATATATATATATTATCTCTTCATTGTTTAACTAACTATGTGGATGGAATGCTACCACTCAGTATGTGACCGTTGTGTGTCCACTCTGCACCAGGCAGGGTCCCAGCTGGAGGCGCTGAGCGAAGAGGAGCCCGATGGAGCTCTTCTACAGGCCTGTCTGCACGCCCTGTCCCTGGTCTACACCTCCCTGCAGGCCAAGAACCCGCTGCGACGAGCCATCGCCAGGTACACGGCCGACTCTTCGAGTCGATGAGGTGGGAGACGATGAGAGGACCAGTTTAGCGGCGTGGATTTTATTCTGCCAAACTGTCATTGCCTCTGAATTGCTCTCAGACCAAAACTTAAGGGTCCTCAACGTATTATATTCAGGACCTTCAAACTCTGCCAGTTAAAGGGACAGTGTGTAGGCTTTGGCGGCATCTAGCTGTGCATTCGCAGATAGCAACAAACTCCTCTGCTCACTCCTCCTTGAGCTGCCGGGTGCGAAGCCGTGGTAACGCCGTTCTCCTCTTTCTGGGCTTCTGTAGAAACATGGACCCGCTCCCTATGTAGATTTGACCTGTCACTAAAACACAACGATTCTTAGTTTCAGCTGATTCTACACGAATGAAAAGATAGTTATGAATATTATATTCCATTTCTGCTACTGGCCCCCTGATCAGTACACCGTCTCCGTCTTGCTTTCCTCAGCGCCTTGTCTTCAGCACCAGCCTGGCTGCAGGAGCAGGCTGTAAGCAGTTTGTCCGCCTGCTTGTCCGACTGTCTGTCCGACCCGGCTTCAGAGCGGTGCCCACACATCGTGGACACCATCGCTGCCTGTCTGGATGGCTTCACTCTCGGTGAGTGGCTGTGTGTCTGTTAGCTCTTGCTGCAGACTTCTTCTGCTTTTCATCACTACAGTTATCAAAGAAATCTGACTTCTTATTGTAGAATAACCACTTTTCCAAAATGTCCTTTTCTCCAGGAGAGAGATGCATCAACAAGCTTCTGCCTGAAGGTAAATATCCTGCTGACTTGTTTAGAAACAAAACGTTAGTTAGTAAAGCTTCTCATTGCCTCTGTTCTCCTCCATGTAGTGTTGCAGTTCCTTCACAAGGGGCTGAGTGGATACCTGCACCAGAACAGGTATAGTAGCTGTACTCCATATCTGCCCGTTGGTATCTCCTTTGTCCTTTTATTTACACATTTAATTGTGTCTCAGTACGACGCATTGTAAGTGAATTTCAATTCGTTGTGTCCGTGTGTCTCTGTCGCCCCCTGCTGTTAGCGGCCTGACGGGCCGGCACATTGCCCAGGCCCAGCTGATGCATTCCTGCCTGGCCGCGGTGAAGGCGTCGGTGCTGGTGATCCAGAGGTCCCAGGGGACGATCGGCGCCGGCCTGCGGGCCGAACAGAACCGCTGCAGGCTGGAGGACACGCTGAGCAGCCTGCTGGGCTGCTACACACACATCCTCACCGACGGTATTTTTGACTGATTCTGTTCACAAACAATACATCTGTCATAACAGCTTCATAGGAGCAGGTGGAGTCATGAACTTCCCAAACAGCTCCGGGGCTTTGAATGAGGGCCATGTGTATTTGTAAATAGGACACCAATATCTACGCACGCACACACACTTCCCTCTCACTTCTTTCCTCCGCTGTTTGTTTGTTCCTGTTCCTAGAGGAGTTCGTCCAGTCAGTCCAGAGCACAGCCGGCCTGGCCGTAGTGTTGTTGATCAGGTCCGTCATGGGTTGTGGAGACGAAGTTGCCTCTGTGGTGAGTCGAGGATTAAGAAGTCTGGAGTTTTTACGTTACGCATGCATGCATTTGTGAGAATATTTCCGTGACTCTTGAAATGTTCTCGGTCTCGTCTTCGTGCATCAGGTGTGTAGTTTGCTGCGTAGCTCGGCGCCGGGTTTGGACTCGGCCCCTCTGTGGCTAAAGCCTCGCTGTGAGGGTCTGTGCGCCAGCGGCCGCCCGCCGGGCGTCTCCCTGTACCTGTGTCATGGGGCTCTGGCCATGCTGAGCTGGAAGGGAGCTCTCCCGGGGCCACAGTGGGAGCGGTTGCTGCTGCTGGTTCCGAACACGCTGCTGGATCTTGATGTCAGGTAGAACTGCTTAACTGATCCCAATTCAGTTCTTACTGCTCTGGGTTGTAAGCCTTTCATCATCGAAGAGGTTTCACTGTCATTTCAAAACAAAGTAAGTGATTCATAATCAAGTCTGTTTTTTCTTGTCGTCTGCAGTATAAAGGAGTCCAGTACGGCCATGGTGGTGGCTCGGGTGCTGACCCTGTGGAGCAGCGCTGCCCTGGACTGCCTGCAGGCGGGGGGGCAGCCCTGCCCTCCCCGCCTCCAACAGTCCCTCAGCGGAGGCTCGGAGCTGCAGCGGCAGCTGCTGGAGCACATCTACTCCCACTGGGAGCACCCGCTGGACGGAGTCCGCCACCAGACCCGCTCCCTGTTCCGCAACCTCCTCCTCCTCCACCAGCACGCCAACCCCTCCGTCTCCGACCCGGCCGAGGACCCCTACGTCGCGGAGCTCACCCGGAGCCTGCTGGGGCTGGAGTGGCACATGCGGGGGAAATACGGCTCCTTGGGCTGCCTCGTGGAGCTCTACGGGGCGGGCCACCTGCTCCACATCCGGCCCGAGCTGCCCTCGTGCCTCGTGGGCCTGATGGGCGACCAGACCCTGGCCCCTTATGCCAGCGACCTCCTGGAGAGGCTGTTCGTGAGCCACAAGGCGCAGCTGGCCAGTGAGGCGTGCGCGGCGGACGAGACGGCCACGCGGGACTGGATGGAGCGCTGGCACCAGACGTGGGTCACCCCCCTGCTGCAGGTGCTGTGCCGCGCCAGGCTGGACCAGACCACGTACATCCTGGACTATTTCCTGCCCAAGCTGCTGCGCTGCAGCCCCTCCAGTCTGGCGCACATGGTGCAGGCCTTGCAGGACACAACGCCGCCCTGCAGCCAAGGTGAAGGCACAAACACGCATTTACATCTCTCTTCCCTTCTGGTTATTCTCATGATATATCAGCTGCTCTTTAATGTCTCTCAAACTTCACAAAGCATTCTGTTGTTGGAAGACATATTTCACGGACATGACAGAATTTACTACCGCTCTATGAATGTTATTCTTCTGTCCTCGTTAGGTCCTTCGGGCAGCAGAGGAGCGCTGGGCGCCCTCATGACGTGCCTGCGGGCAGCGAGGGCCCAGGGTGTCGTTCCCTCCTCAAAGGAGGGTCTGTGGGGAGGACTGGTGCCCCTCTCTCTGCTCCAACAAGCACTGGTACACAAACACGATCAAGTGAGTGGCCTCAGGTGGTGTTTACAGAATTAAGAAGTGCTTTTATGTTTTCAAAAAATTCCGTGTGGCATGTCTACCTGCCAGGTGAGGATGGACGCTCTGGGGCTGGTGTGCGAGAGCCACCGCAGCACTGAAGCCGTGACCTCCCAGGAAATGGACCTGATCCGCCACTTCCTGCCACCCAATCTCAACAGCCAGGCGCCCGGCGTCAGACAGCAGACAGTCAGCCTGCTGAAGAAGGTCAGACGCCTTTTGGTGTTTACAAAATGTTTTTATGCATATAATAAAATAGAGAACCGCAAGGCATTCATTCTAGTTTTTTTACATTTATTTTTATGGATTTAATTTTCTCACTGAATTTGAAACGTTAAGCTGGTAAGAGTCAGCTTGTTTGCCCCGCAGCAGTTCATACAGAGATTGGAACTAATTATCTTTGCCAGGCGTATGCCTGTGGGGAGATCATGCGGCCGTGTGTGTGTTTGTGTCTGTCTGTCTGTCCGCCCACGGCTTATCTCGCATACTGCTCACATTCAGCCTGATATTCTTATGAGCTCATTTATGACCACAAAAAAACCCTCAAGGACCTCTCTGGTTTTATTGACGTCTGACTTCTTACTTCACTTCATCGACTGTTAAGGGCCGCAAGTGATCAACAACTGCTTTAGTAGCAAAAGGCATTTTGGGTAATCGGCTCGGTAACAAGCAAACCTCACCTGCGTATTATCTTTCGATATATTCCTGACATGTTATGATCTTCTAAAGTAATGAGATGAATGAAATCCCTGTTTTTGTTATTTTGGGCGGGCGGGACAATTGAGTGATATTTGACTCTTCTTTGTCTTGGAGGGGTGAGGGAGACGCACCTGGTGGAGATCTACGCTCTGCTGAGTGCACTTTTCCAGTTAGATTTTTCAAAGGAATCTGCAGTGCTAAAAACCCTACAAGGAGAAACCAATGAGACAATTTAATGATTGAATCAAAAAGTCTCACTCAATGGAGGTTGACATCCTCTTCCTCCTCCGTGCAGCTGCTTTGTAGAATGAAGGACAGCGCCCTGCTGCTGCAGAAGAGACTGATCCAGGAGAGGGAGCAGGAGCAGAGAGACGGAGACCAGCACACTCTGCATCTGTACAAGGTACACACACACACACACACACACTGCATCTGTACACACACTGCATCTGTACAAGGTACACACACACACACTGCATCTGTACACACACTGCATCTGTACAAGGTACACACACACACACTCTGCATCTGTACAAGGTACACACACACACACACTGCATCTGTACACACACACACACACACACACTGCATCTGTACAAGGTACACACACACTGCATCTGTACAAGGTACACACACACACTGCATCTGTACAAGTTACACACACTGCATCTGTACAAGGTACACACACACACTACATCGCAACAACGCAGAGTTCCACCTGAGTCCTTTTGGTTTATAGAAGTGTGTGTGTGTGTGTGTGTGTGTGTGTGTGTGTGTGTGTGTGTGTGTGTGTGTGTGTGTGTGTGTGTGTGTGTGTGTGTGTGTGTGTGTGTGTGTGTGTGTGTGTGTGTGTGTGTGTGTGTGTGTGTGTGTGTGTGTGTGTGTGTGTGTGTGTGTGAGATGTAGGAGTTCCTGCGCTGGTTGTGTGTGAGGCTGCTGGAGGTTTTGCTTCCCGGATCGTCTTTCTCCAAATGCCTCACGGCCCTCCACCTGCTGTGTCTACTGGGCGAGCTCTTCACCTTCAGCACTGGTACAGCAAATCCAAGATGGTGCTAAAGTAGTAAACACTATTTGATGCTGTCACCGAAAAAGCAGCTGAATCATTTCAGCATTTTAAAATCTGATGGTAAATTCTGCATGAAGTCGTTACATTGCATAAAGCTCTGTACACTTGCCTTTAGGAGATCACCGGTTCTGTTTATTTTCTACTACCAATACTCTTCTGGCTGTCATCATATGGAGAGCAACTTTTAAACACAATAGCAGACACTTAAAATGTGTCTTACTGGTCCAACAATATGCACAGCACATATACATGTTACTGCAGTTCACAAAGAGCTCAGGACATGGTGTTTAGTGCAGTACCACATAGCTAGTACGGTCCTAGTTTGCAGTTCAATGCTTTACTGAAGGACAGCTCAGTGACGAGCTGCCTGAACACAGCAGCCCCCCCGGCGCTGGCCAGACTCTCGACTTCGATGCCAACCTGGCTCTCCAGCTGGCTCGGCGTACGCTCTCTGCGATTCTTCACCTCTCCCTCTCTGCGCTCTCCTCAGGGCCCGATGTGTTGGCCCTCGGCGAGGCCGTGGCCTCCGCCCACGCTCAGAACGTCCTCTACTGCGTTGCCAGCAACTTCCTGGAAGTCAAACAGCTGGCCTCCACGTTACTACGGCAACTCCCGCCGCCAGCTGTGGGACTGCAGGTTAATATTCAAAATGTGATTCTTTACGTGTGGCATCTTTTTAGTGTTGTTTGATACCGCTGACATTGTTTTCTTTCGGTTGCTGTTTTTGGTCGTATTCTTTCAGATTATTTCATAATGAAGACGTTCTTCTGCATAAAAGTGTCGTTTACATTTCTGTCCTATGAATGAACTTGTATCTGGATCCACATCTCAGTCCGTGGCGTGTGTTCTAAGTTGTTTTGCTGATCTCGGCTCGACCTCTGTGGCGTTAGGTCCCGGAGAGGACGCGCCGCGTCCTTCAGGCGGCTCTGGACCTCAGCACCAGCACCAAGCCCTTCGACAGCGTCACGGCAGCCCACCTCCTCCACCTGCTGCTCCACCAGCCGGACCTGGGCCTGGCCCTGCTGCACTGCGCTCAGGAGCAGGGCCTCGAGTTCCGGCCTCCCTCTTTACCGACCCAGCCGGCCGACGCGGTCGTCTTGGAGCTCAACACGCTGGCTGGTGAGATCCGGACGCATAGCCTCAATAAGCGTTGGTGTCTGTGTTGGCCCTGAGTGGAATGGATAAAACGGTTCTTGTCTCCTCAGTGGTTCAGTTCTTGCTGCGCTGTCTGCAGTCGGAGGTGTCGAGGTCCGAGGCGTCTCTGTTGCAGGCGGCCGCATCCTATCCCCTCTACGGCAGAGCCCACTGCATCACTGCCGTCCTGCAGCATCTGAACACTGAGTGAGCTCATGAACGCACACACGCTTCTACTTCCATTTGGATCCACTGCTTCTGCTGTTGGCGCAGACTTAAAGAGCAAAATCGGCCATAACCGTAGTTATAGACGTGCTGGATCTCTGTGTTTAGGAGTTTGAGTCAGACGGAGCAGTGGAGGCGTGTGGTGTCCGAGCTGGTCGCTGTGTGCTACAGGATGTCTGATGTGGTCTCCCCTGTGGTGCAGAGCTCCTCCCCCGATGGACTCATCCCCATGGATACGGACTCAGGTAATCAGATTCAGACCTTAGATCAGGAGTGAGGGGGGGGCACAAGAGAAACCCAGATTGCTGTTGTGGGCCAAAAAGATATTGTTGGTCAAAATGTAGTGGTTTGTCTTCGACCTGTCCGGCTGAACCATCGTTCTGGCCGTATAACGACCAGGTCTGCCTTATGTTACGCTGCACGCGCTCAATGGGCCTCATGCAAGAACACTGTTTATTCCAGACAGTGAAAGAGAAAGGGGATTAGGAGACTGATATGGAAACTAAACACTAAAATAGATAGAAATATATTCCAGTGAAGGGGGTGGACCTCCCATGAGGAGATGTTAGTAACTTGACGTGTTGCTTCTTGGGTGTGTTTGGACAGAGACTACCGCAGGTCTGCAGAGGATCCTGCAGGAGATCCAGCCCAGAGACACCAACGACTTCTTCACGAGCGCCAGAGAGCTGGACACGGCACACTATGATCACACACAGACCCGGACCACACACACACCGTCACTGAACACAGGCGAGTCAGAGGTCACTGTGCTGATGGCCTTCAGCATTACACAGGATCGCTTTCCATGGCTATCCTGTGTAACAAAATCCATTATCAGTTTCTATCATCAGTTCTATCTTTTTTATTCTTCACGTGTGATTGAAGTGGATTCAGTTGGTGAAGCAGAATGCAGTAGTTGATGCTCATGAGTGCAGTTGCAGTGATGTCCTGGTGGGGGAGGTGTTTGACCTTATTTTTGGGTGGTATATTTATTCAGCGCACAGTTCAATATTTCTAGTAATCTAATTAAATGATTATATATTTTACTGTAACTTTATAGTGATAAAGAGAACCAAACATCTCTGTGCAATGTGTGTGTTCTACATGTATGTGTGACCCAACACAAGCATAGCAGGGACGTGATGAGGACGAAGCTTTAACGTGGCGCATGACATAATAAGACAAATACATCTTTACATTATTAGGTAATAAAGCCAAAAGTGATCAAACTTATTCTGTGTAGCTCTCTGCATGTGTGTCACTGTGCTTGTGCGTGCGTGTGTGTGTGTGTGTGTGTGTGTGTGTTGGCTCCAGGCGGTGAGGGCTACAGGGTGACGGCCCAGATGGTGCTGGTGTGCTGCTGGCGGAGCATGAAGGAAGTGGCCATGCTGCTGGGACAGCTGTGTCAGAGCCTGCCTCTGCACACGCAGTCCGGACTCATCACGGAGGAGCAGGTGAGATCCTCACCAGCCAAACGCTCTGGTTCTCTGGCTACCTCGGCCCAACGCGAGGCTCATTTGAACCCAATTTACAGAACATCTGAAGAAGAAAATGCGACTCTACGTTTCCCTCCACTGCAGCCATGTGAGTGGTAGAA
The DNA here is from genome assembly GCF_949748355.1 of Melanostigma gelatinosum. Lineage (NCBI taxonomy): Eukaryota > Metazoa > Chordata > Actinopteri > Perciformes > Zoarcidae > Melanostigma > Melanostigma gelatinosum. The sequence goes on along the minus strand of NC_136645.1, from coordinate 22,310,114 downwards.
GTTGAGCGCTGCTGTTGGGAGCCGTTATATCGGTGCAGAAGAAGCTGTCAGTGCCACAGTGAACCCTGGCCTCATGCTACTTCACATCATAATAATCTCAATAAATTCCGATTTTAAATGTAGAGGAAAGTGAGCGCTGGTAGTTGGTATTGGGAGAGAAAAAACGTCAGGCTGATGCATTTGTATGTGTCATGAATTGCATCGGATCCTGATCCTGAGCTCGGTGTCTGCTGCTCTGCACATGTGCCCGAGGGCCCTTCAAACATCTGCTTCCCCTTCTCAGCTCTGTCTTGTCACTATTCTCACCGCTTTGAAGTCACACGTTGGGAACGCTCTGGTTAACGAGGCCAACCAAACTGTAACAGCTGAGCTGTGGTGGTGTGCTGCTGAGAACCCAAGTCGGCCCCCCCACCTCGATCACATCGGGGATTTGCGATCGCTTGCAATGCCGATTAGACGATCTAAAAACATACAACTTCCCGACTGTAACTAGTCTGTCTCAGTCCGCTGAGATCTAGGAAAGCTATTTACTTCCGCAAACACGAACCAAGTATTCCTTTTAAAGAGGTCTCATTCATTTCACTGTATGTGTGTGTACATACTGTAGCGGGGGCCTGATGTGTGTGTGTGTGTGTGTGTGTGTGTGTGTGTGTGTGCGCGTGTGTCTGTGTGTGTGTTTGTGACACCATGCTGGGAGGCTCCTCAATTAGCATCCGCCCTCGTTAGCGCAGCACTTTCATTTGAGGCCCGAGCCCGCTGGTTTAACGGCTGCGACGCCCCTCCCTTTCCACCGCATTCTTTCCAAATCACTTCCACCAGCAGCAGGAAAACACTGAGCGCTTCAAACAGCACACACACACACACACACACACACACACACACACACACACACACACACACACACACACACACACACACAGACTCACACAGGAATAGTTGTCTGAGCGGTTCAGCATGTGAACCTCCATAATAACAAGGGTACCAGACATGGGCTGTGTTTGTCTGCGTAGGGGGTACAGGGCGTGTGTGTGTTTGCCTGTCGAGCGAGTATTTACCAACCTGAGAGGGAAAGTAGGAAGTATCTCACTGTGCTATGTGCTGAACGTGTTTTTTTTTTGTCAGGAATGTGTGCATCAGTCCGTTTATTGTACTGTTATGTTTTGGAAAATGGCTTTAATTATTGGGCCATTTATTGGGCGTTCATTATTCCCACAGCCAGTTTAAAACCAGTACGTCTCATGTGTTCACAGAACGTGGCGATTACAAAAAGCCACAATGTGAAGCACAATGATGTAAACAGAGAGAATAGAGCTGGAACGAGTGGTTTAATAACCACAGATAAAGTCCCTGCACACGAACTTCTCTTTGTAGAAGATAAGAATATTATTTTGAACTCATTCTTAAATGAAGTATTTCATCTTAAAAGCTTTCTGTTGTGTAATTTATTCTTTCGTCCTTATTTTACTTGAAATGAGAGAAGAACATTTATTTGTTGTTGGATTATGTATTTTAATTCACCCGGTTGAATTTGAAATCTGACAATAAATATTGTTGAGATATGATTCAATTGAGCTTGAAATTTGATTTGACAGTCAGTTGTTGACTACATACAGATAGATATGGCACGAAATCATAGCGCAAGTTATTATTGTATGTTATTGTAAGTTACTGTGATCTTCCAGAGCTTTGCGTGAGGACATTCTCTCTCGCTGAAGTTTAATTTAATCTGTGGTAATATAGCAAAAGGGGAGAAGTTCAACTTTTTAGGAAACGCACTTGTATATCATCTAGATGAGAAGGTTCATCTTACGCTCATGTCTGTAAGGTAAATGTAAAGCTGCAGCTGCTCAGCGTAGCTTGTTTATTTGTGAGTGTTCGAGGTGCTGGTGGGCAGAAAGCCAGGCTAGCTGTCTCCTGTTTTTGTATTAAGCTAAGCTAAGCTGCTTGTGCTAGCCTCGTATGTAAATGGTAACTGGACTGTACTTGTACAGAGCTTTTCTAGTCCTCCGACCAGTCAAAGCGCGTTAACGCTACATGTCATCACTCACCCATTCATATCACGCCACATCAACCAGCCAGAACTGTGGTCTTCACATCACTATCGAGCCATACCATGGTAACCACGGCGATGGGCCTCATTACATAAACGATGATTTCATAAACTCTTCTGAGGAAACGCCGACCTCCTGTCCTCTCTTTACCGCATCCCTTCTTCTTTTGTTTTTGTGTGTGTGTGTGTGTGTGTGTGTGTGGGGTGATTCCAGTAGTGTTTGGAAAGTTGGGTCTGGCGAAGTCTTTGCGGACGCAGTCTCTCTGCCCTACCACAGTGATTACATGCATGAGCAAACGTGTGTGTGTGTGTGTGTGTGTGAGTGACCAAAACACCTTTCCAAAATGTATGCGAGCTCAACACCTCCCGCGGTCCTCAGCAATACCCTGTGTTACATCCTTGGTAGCCTGGCAACACTGCAGATGTTTCTGTCACTGGGTGGTGCCATGGCAACGGCAACAGTTGTGGATGGGCGTCAATGGTCAATTCTGAATTTCTGTCTTTATTTCGTGACCGTACTTTTCATCAGTTACCGCGATGCTTTTGGCAGTATATTTGTGAATTGTGAAGGAAGACGGAACGATGAGGATTGATTGTAACGGAGGAAAGAGAAGCAGGTCGACATCCTGAACGGGACGGACCACCAGAGTGGCCGGTCAGCTGGAGTTGGACAGTTCGGGTTGTTTATTTGGCGTAGCCTCGGTCTCACAGAGGAGACGGACCGCTTGAAGGGAGAAACACACACACATTCTTCTGTGACCACAATAAGAAGGCTTTGTCCCACATCGCTCTGTTTGCTCTCTAGTGCACAATATTCACTTCACGCCCTTTTATTCTCATTTGTATGAAGTTATATTACCGCCAAAGATTCCCAAAGTCGACAAAATCCTGAACTCTTCCTTTTGCTAAAAATCTCCTGCCAAAGAAACCGCAAAGTGATGAAGATTTAGGTGTCTTACATCTCATTTTACTGCTCACCAGAGAATGACTTTTTCCGCAACGTTGCAGTTTCATAATACAATGACTGTAGTTACATGTAATAGTACATGTCAACAATATTACATAGTCCAACAACTACAACTGGACTAGAGCAGCTGAGAATGACATTTGTTTGTTGTGTAATAACAAAAGATGTGAATCCTAGCTGTCTATTGTTGGTACCGTTTCTACAACCAGAGCTTCACCATGTTCTCCTGCACATTGCAGCAACAACATCATCAGAGTGCTGTCTAACCCTCGGCCGTCAGGGGAAGAAGTCTGCTATTTGGGTCACCGTCACGCCCCCCCCCCCCCCCCCCCCCGAGACATACATATAATTAGACTTGGGGAAACTTCTCTCTCTCCGCACATGGAAGCTTTTTCTGGGAAACGGGCACGTTCGCAACAGGAAGTTGACGTCTAAATAAAGTCCCCCCCCCCACATCTCACCCTCCAGGAAGCTCGCTCGGCCCTTTTCGTAACCAGTTACACAGCCGGGGGAACCTCAGGGAGGGACGCTTTAAATAAGCGAAGCCGCTACCGCAGCGGTCTGGGCCCCGGCAGCCACGGGGCCATCTAACAAGTGACTGTCGCTGCCATTTTTACCCCGGTGAGGTCAGGCCCTGTCCTGGGAGTCCACTCTGGCCACCGATGTGATAAGTCACTGGGGCTTGGCACCGCTGTGGTTTACTCGGTCCACTTCAGGTCTGCAGGGTCAGACGAGTTTATTGTCCAGTCATGAGGCCCAAAACAAAAAACAGGCTGCATAAGCCCTACATTTATGTTGCGTATATTCTTTTTACACATTTTTACACGTTTGTTTTTGTTCTGTTTCAGCACATTCTCCTGCTGTGTTCCTCTCATGAACTCGTCTCCGTGCATCTTTCGTGACATCAGCCGTCGTCTGCGGCCTGCGTCCGTGTTAGTTTAGATGTTGTGTCTAACCCCACATCCCCTCAGGGGCTGTTTGGATTTCTTTTCTCCCTGTACGAAGTGTTTCTTTTTTTTTTTGCATCAGAGCCCCCGCCCCCCTCCCTCCCAGTGCCCTCCATGCCACCCCTGACTAAGCCGAGGCCCGGGCCGCCTCTGCGGTGGCGGGACCGCCACAGCCTAAATGACAGGGCACCGAAAGCTCCCCGTCCGCCTCGCCCTGCCGCCTCACCTGCAACACACTCACCAGTTTACACACTGCCACGGCACTCAGTTGTGTGTGTGTGTGTGTGTATAGTTAGAATAATGTCGCTAACACTATTACTAACTGGGTGGTTTTACTGACGGTGGCCATTATGCGGATGTCGCAGCATCCTTATTTGAGCACACTTGTCACGCCACCAACATGCCGCTCTCACGCTCCACATGCCCGACGCTCACTGGCTGAAAGCTGAAGTGGTGTCTCTAAAAACAAGAGCGTGGCCAGTGTTGCAGCTTCACTTCTCTTGCCAAATAGAGAAAAGGCCACAGTGGGACTGGATGACGCAGTTCGTCTCCGAGTCGTTTACACACCCCTACTGCTTTGCTTTTAGTTGGAATCTTTTTTAAGAGACAATGAACCGCTTTCTGTTGAAATGACGACGCTGCTTTGTGCCAGCATGTTTATCACCATGAAGTGGAGGTGGGAGGGTGCCATTGTTTTGGCTTTGCATTAAGTTTGCTGCATGTATTTGGATGGAGTCGCTTGACTTTCCAAAATGAATCGCACACGAAGTACAAAGAGGGTTTCATTTAGATCTTGGTGCGTCCCTCTTTTTGTTCGTGGTAACGGTGAAGAATTCTTACTCAACGAGTGGTGTTGAGGATTTAAACCGTTAACTTGTAAAGTATCCACAGTCGTCTCTGTGCTCGTCACCCAATCAGTGGCCTGCCTTTTTTTCTCGTATCGGCTCAGCTCAGTTGGAACGTCGATGGAGGCGGTGCCGAGACTGGAGGGGTTCTGTTGGTACGATCCATAACTTCTTCCAATGGAAATGCCAAAATAACCATTTTAGTGTGTAACAAACTAAACTGGACTGCTCGGTGGAAACGCTCCTAAAGAGAGAGTCGGATACGTTATACGAATAAATTAACAGTTGTCAATTCATGATACTTACCTACTTATGCTAATATACAATGTTGTTACGAATAGATGATGAATAAATAATTCTATGAGATTATTAAAAGGCTTCAAAAAGACCTTTTGATCTCTGATCATTATCAGGATCAGAGCTCCTGTCCTTTCTTCTTCTGATGTCTACATTGAATGGCCAGGTCACCTGATAGTCATTGAAACACGATATAACAGCACAGTCACCGCTTTGATTCTGACCTGGAGCTGCTGTGTCTTACCCCACCTGCCTGCTGTGGGTTTTGCACTGTTGGTCAAACAGAACTTCAAAGTCATTTGAAGACATCGCCCTGGGCTGTGGGAAAATGACATTATGTAGACTAAATCACAGATCAGTAATCAATGAATGAAAAGATAAGTTATCGATGTTGAAAGTAATCAGTTGCAGCCTAATTATATAGTCCATAAAGCCTCGAGCTAAATCTTTGGTACTAGAACTCTGAAGGCTTTATATTAACCATAGACTGCATACGAAGTGGACGTAGTCGTGACGTCACCCATTGGTCTGTGGACTGATGTTATGAAGCCTCGAGTTCGGCGATTTGGCCGTCGCCATCTTGGATTACGGCCGTCTTCATCTTGGCTTTTTGCAAGCGATGAACGGAAATGACCATATTTGGACTGCGGAGGAGGGACTTAGAGACGCTGTATACGGCTCTGGTAGAGGCATCCTCCCGTCAATCACAAGGTTGCCCCGCCCTAAAGCACACTCTGCTTTATGTACTATTTGACTGTAAATGGACCATCATTTACTAAATTAACATCATGTTGTGTTGAGGAACACTTGAAACTAGAGATTGAGACCATAAACTCATGTTCATAATATTTACTGAGGTAATAAATCAAGTGAGAAGTACCGGTGGTCATTTTCTCATATACTTCTATACAACCATACTTCTTTTTGCAACCAGAGGAGTCGCCCCCTGATGGCCAGTGGAGAGATTGCAAGTTAAAATTTCACCGACTGTAACTGATTCCATCAGTTTCTGCTGGAGGCTGAAGCAGGAGGCTTTAATGTCATGCATACATAACACACTTACACCCCCCCCCCCACACACACACGTTCAGGCACCTAGACAGCAGTGTTACTCTTGTTCCAGTTCATTTGCTGATCCCCCCCCCGTCTCTCTCTGTGTTCCAGGTGGAGGGGGTGGGCCTGTACTTCCGTCAGCAGCTCCTGCAGTCCCGTCACCGTGGCGCCTTTGAACTGGCTTATGTGGGCTTTGTACGCCTCACCGACATGCTCTGCAGGTGTGTATTTTATATGTGTGTGTGTGTGTGTTCGGGGGCAAAGGGCTGAAAGGTAATACTGCTGAATAGCCGAGGGCATTAGCTCCCATCATGACACGGAGTGTCATGTGTGCCTTGTAATTAGCAAGCAGGCGAGTCCTCTCAGCATCACTCCTCAGGTATAATGTGTTTAATTACATCAAGACTTAATAATTGGTGTCGTTCCTCATCTGGAGCCTTCTGGACGGCAAACAGACGACATGAGGAAAAATGAACCTGCTGATCAAAGAGACAATGCCATTCACCCATTCACACCCATTCATACACTGATGACAGGGGCTACCATGCAAGGTGCCACCTGCCCATCAGGACCAACTAACATTCACACACTGTGTGTAGGCACAGCTACGGGAGCAACTTGGGGTTACGTGTTTTGCTCAAGGACACGTCGGCATGGACTAGCGGAGTCGGGGATCGAACCGCCGATCCTCTGATTGAAGGACGGCCCTGCTCAAATGTGCTTATTCTCTGTCTTTCTGAGGGTGAGATGAGAAGATTGATTTCATTCTCATTTCTCCGCTTGGTGCAGAGACACTGAGCATAAAGACTGGAGGTCGGGGGGGGGGAGGCTCGGCTGGTTGTCCAAAGTGAATAAATACACTTCCCGACAACTCCAAAGATCACTAAGCAACACACGCTATCTTATTTGGTCGAATCGGAAATGTAGAAATCATAATTTGTGATTTTAGGAGTTACATGTTGGGACTATTTCTTGACAAAACAACAGGTTATCCGCCTGCATAGCACCTCCGCTCAGTGTCTTCAGCTGCAGTGCGGGTTGCCAGATATCTCACGAACATACCTGCACACAAAAGCTGTTCGCCATGGAAAAGTTCCGCCACATAACTTGTAATGTTGTCGTCTCTGGTAGTTCGATGAGAAGATTGATATCAACCTCTGCATGCTAATTATGAAGCTGCAGCTGCTAGGTTAGCACAAAGACTGTAAACAGCAACCCTGTATCTATGACAACTTACAACATGTCATTTTCTTTTGGTGTCTAGTTTTTTTTTCCCAATTTGGACGGAGCCTGTTTCCCCTTGTTTTCAGTCTTTGTGCTCCTGAAGAGGCTAAGCTAAGCTAGCCGGCTGCTGGCTGTAGCTTCATATTTGTTGTACAGACATTAGGGTTGATGTTGATAATCTCTTCAGAATCTTGGGAAGAAAGCAAATTGTTGAACTATTCCTTTAACTGCCAGTTATTTTATAACGGGGATAACATCTTTCCATTTTAAGACATCAGCCTAATTATGTCGGTATTTAAAATGATTGCGGTGAGATTTATTGTGTTGTTTGTGGGAGCAGGTAATGGCCAAATATTTCTAAAAATACAAAAAAGAAACCAAAACATTGAGGTGTAGTTTTATATTTCAAAGCACTTTCAAGTCTTTCTTGTAGCTCCATGTTTTCCCTCTATGGCGTGTTGTGGAAGATGTCTTTGGCCCTGCGGCAGGTGACGAGCCACAAAACCCGTTGCAGCAGTGTTGACTTTGAACCGCCCAGCGCCGAGCAGTTAAAACAAAACTCACTTGTTTTGTTCTCGTGCAGAAACCAGTCGCGCGGCGTGTTGTGTAACGAGGGCGACATTCTAGCGGTTGTGTGGAGGAGCGCTGGTGTGTGTGTGTGTGTGTGTGTGTGTGTGTGTGTGTGTGTTTTCAGGAGGGGGAGAGCAGTGTGTGGATGGTGTGCAGGCCGTCTGCTGGGGTTATGGGGTGTTGATTGCGGGGTGCTTCACCGCGGTCTTTTGATGCTCTGCCTTGGGATCTGGCTCTGGTGTGTTCCACTGTGTTTGCACTCACTCACTGTGTCTCTATGTGTCTCTCTCCATTTTCTGCCAATTTCTTCTCCGGATTTCTTTTCCATCTCCCTTCACGTTCCCTTTTTTTCTGTCTCTCTTTAACTTGCTTCCCTGTTAGGGCATGTGCATTTATATCTGGAATTGTTTACAACAGTGTTTCCCAACCTTGTTTTGTCAGTCTCTATGTAAACCCTTCAACCATTACTTTCATCCAGCTAGTTAAACCCTTTATCCATTACTTTCAGCTAACTATTTAAACTATTCCATTATTTAGCTGTTTTAACTTCTCTGCTTGCTCACTTAATAGTTCACTTTTGCTTAGATGCAGCAGTGATCAGGTGTCATACTTATTATGGGGATTTAAAAGAGAAATCAAATTGAGCTACTTCACAATCTTTCTACATACCCCCCGGGCATCTGCAGACCCCATGGGGGTATTAGCACCCCTGGTTGGTTTACAGTACGTACTGCATGTATTTTTCAGTGAAGAAGTGTGTGATGAAGTACTGGAGGGTGTGTGGCAGCGCTGCACCCTCTCTGTCCTCCACATTGGATTGTTTTAATGTGTCCTCTCCGCTCCGCTGACTCTTGTTAACACAGCTGCGTCTTACAGAACAGTGCAGAGCTGTTTCTTGTGGGTGTGTGTTCACCAGACCTGCCTCAGATCATATTCTTAGCATTTGTCTTAAAACGCTCGGTGTACCCGATGCAGAAGAGGAACAGTGTGAATGTGTCACAAAGTTGTAATGTCAGCCACTTTTCAAATAGGTGCACACGAGACCAAAGGGTCCACATGTGATACGTTTGCTGGCTCTGACTTCATAAGAATCAAGTCTTTCCAGCGAATGAGGTGATTGATGATCTTTGCAGCTACTAGTTTGGAGTATTTCAAAACTAATCAAGTGTGTTAATGTGTGGTCCATAATTCAATCATGTATGACATTCGTGGCACCCTTTTTATGGAAACCTACGTTAAATATGTTGAAACAAACGTGATTTGCAGTCACATTATCTTGGTGTCTCAGTGGACTGTGTTTAGCTTTTTGGGAGACTTGACTTGATTTATCGTATGAGATTAAAGTCATGCAGCTGTGTTTCCATCTTGGGAACATGCATACAAAAAACTGTTTATGGGATTAAAAAGTGCAACGGGCAACTCTGTTGTGTCTAGAACATGGTACATATTCAAAAGTGCACTAATGTATTGTCTTTCACAAAATACAAGTTTTTAAAGAAATAGAAATGGAATTAGAACCAATGTTAGTAATTTAATCGTGATTCATAGGATGTAGTCATGTTTTAGTCGTCTCTTTGATGCAAGCATGTGTGTACAATTACTCACTCAAAAAGAGACACCCCCTATTCATTCTTTGTGTGTGTGTGTGTGTGTGTGTGTGTGTGTGTGTGTGTGTGTGTGTGTGTGTGTGTGTGTGTGTGTGTGTGTGTGTGTGTGTGTGTGTGTGTGTGTGTGTGTGTGTGTGTGTGTGTGTGAGTGTGAGAGGAGTGGGAGTCCGGCCCTGCAGCAGCTTCCGGCCCGCTGGCTGTCTGAGGTTCTGGAGGAGGTCAAGTCCAGTGACCCGTCGTCGAAGCTGTGTGCCACTCGACGCAGCGCTGGGATACCTTTCTACATCCAGGTGTGTAAGCACGGCCTTCAAAATGTCAGCGACCGAGTATCGCACGGTTGCTGTGGAGAGCGTCCAGGACGTCACCGCCATGTCCTGGGTTCATGCCATCATCGGGACAATTGCATGTCATACCGCTCTCTCTCTCTCTTTCTGTTTGTCTGTGTGTCTCTCTCTGTCTCTCTCTCTCTCCGTCTGTCTCTCGCACTGTCTCTCTCTGTCTCTGTCTCTTTGTCTGTATGTCTCTCTCTCTGTCTCTCTCTTTGTCTGTATGTCTCTCTCCCTGTCTGTCTTTCTCTCTCTCTCTCTCTCTCTCTCTCTTTCTCTCTTTCTCTCTTTCTGTTTCTCTCTTTCTCTCTCTCTCCCTGTCTCTGTCCCTCTCTCTCTCTCTCTCTCTCTCTCTCTCTCTCTCTCTCTCTCTCTCTCTCTGCCCCTCTCTCTCTCTCTCTCTGTCTGTCTCTCTCTCTCTCTCTCTCTCTCTCTCTCTGCCCCCTCTCTCTCTCTCTCTCTCTCTCTCTCTCTCTCTCTCTTTCTGTTTCTCTCTGTGTCTCTCTTTCTCTCTCTCTCCCTGTCTCTGTCCCTCTCTCTCTCTCTCTCTCTCTCTCTCTCTCTCTCTCTCTCTGTCTTTCCCTCCATTTCCAGTCTCCGTCTCATAAACTGTCAAATAACTGCAGACGGTGCTAATGTTGTATTGTTGAGTTGAAGAGGTGTAAACTGCGGGATGGTGACACCGTGAATCTAATCCCCTCTAAATAATAGACGCTGTAAAATCAAATGTAAATGAGGTACTAATGCTCCAATATACAACACAAGTATGAATCAAAAATGATAAATGCCGTATTTCTGGAAGTATTGCACAGTTGAATTGTTGTACAAGTAACTGTACAGCTGAAACATTATTGCACAAAGAGCAGTCAACAAATGATGGGGGACAAATTCGAATCCACTCTCGAGCCATGTGAGGGTCGAGGTTAAATCGGGTTGTGATATTGAATGTGCATGGGCACGGGAGGGTCAGTGAATGAATGTTGAAGCGCTCTTAGACGTTCAGTAACAGAACTCTTGAGTGTGGGATGTTTTGGGTTCCTGTTTACTCCAAAGTAGTGCAATCAGCAGTTCTTGGCATACCGCTGGAGCACTCATGCTGGAAGAACATTTCGTTTCTTAATCCAGCTGTCTTTTTTTTTTCTTTCTCACTGACACACTCGCATAGACAATCATAACACACACACACACACACACACGACCCCTCGTAGTCACCGGTCCCGCACACCTCTAACAGCGTGTTGTAATCTTTGACTAAACTCTCAACACTTGACTGACTCCGAGTCTGTTATGCGGCCGCAGCTCGCCTCCCCACTTCCTCTTGATTACTGATATTAAAACTAGACATGACAGAGTTCATGTTGTTATCACAGCGGTGATTTCAGAGTGGGGGCCGCTCTTTCTTGTGGTCTCGAGTGGGAGGCGCACCGCTGCATCGCTGACCTCACAGCCGCCCGGCTGGATTCAGCCAGAACTCGATTCTTCATTCTTTTATTTTGAAAATAGTTTCCCCCGAATGTTAATAAATAGCGCTACAGCTAAAGGTGAACGTGTAGGAACGTGACAAAGAGAACGCGTACGCAGGATTTCAGATGATGGTGAAGGAGACCGGGGGGAGAGCGGAGGGAGGAGCAGAAGGCGACACCTCGGCAGAGCTGCAGGGCTGCATTCTTTCACACAGAAAGACAAGAGTCAGATCCGGGTAGGCCGACTCCCGCGCTCGCCCTCATGCTGGTCTGCAGCAACCTGGGACAGACTTCACAGGAACCGGGCGGGCCCTCCTCTTCCTGTCAATCTTACTGCCCCCCCCCAAGAGTTCATAAGAGCCAGACTGTGCCTCCCCCATCCCTCCCAGGCCGTACTCCTAACCAGAACCCAGGCCAGACACACAGCTGGCTCCCATCAGCTCCCACAGTAAGATACCTCCTTCCTCACGCAGCAGCCGATTTCCTTCACCCCCCCCCCCCCCCCCACTCCCACGTGTATGCATGATGTCACTCAGTGAAGCCGTCGGTACAGGCAAACTGATGTAGTCATATAGCTGCGTCTTCATGTGATATGATACCGCTGTGTGCAGTGATGGGCATCATTCGGTTCAGTTTAGAGGTTTGCTGCTACAAGTTTACGACAAAACAAGTGGATGATTCAACTGATTTGCTGAAGTGGACTGTGTGTCGCAGGAGATTATTTTCGGATAGCCTGACACATTTCTTCCACAGTCTTTTATATCACATTTCCATCTGCAACTCACTTGTGAGCCGCACGGGGGAGCCAGACTGTTCAAAGTCCCTCCCCTTCTGCTGGACAACTGAGGGACCTTATTTCGGTAAAAAAACTGTCGAGGGTGAGAGACGAATAATAATTTGATCTTGTTTGAATCGTGCCATAAATTACACATCTGATGTTTTGTCAATTTAAAAGGTGTTTTATTCACGTCAGCAAAGTCGCATTTCGTCGTAAAACCGGCGTAGTAGTGAGGCGGTGAGAATATGTCATGAGGAAGACGACACGGCCAGAATGTGGCTTAAGTCGCGTATCTCGCTGACACTGCGATACTAGTCTACCGTACATATTTTTACCTAAATACGGTCACACGGGGGACACAGGAAGAGGCGGGGCTTTGCCGCTCCAGTATGAGGTGGTGTGGAAATGGCATTAAAGATGGTCAGGAATGTTGGTTTACTCTTCTCATGATTTATAGATGAGGCCTGTTGAGATTTGGGTCGTGATGGTTTGTCGTTTTTAAACACTGCTGTACAGTATATTGTAATGGCTGTTGTCAGAGGGTAAGCCGATGCACAGTAGCTTCTCTTTGTTCAAACTGACTTTTATTTAGGATATATTAAATAACATTGCATTATTATATTGAGTTTGATGAAACGGTGTCATGTTTTGTGTCTTTTTGCATTTGCTCTCAAAAACGAACCCTTTTTTCCGCTACATCTGAACTTAACAGGATGACAACATAATACCATCAGGACATATATTTATGTTCCACAATGAGGAACTGAGCAATATCTCACAATATGAATACCGGGGTGGAATCCAGTAATTGCTGCAGAAAGCTTCTGCTGCTGTTGAAAAGGTGGGAAAACAACAAGAACGAGAAAAAAAACACAAAAGCATCTCGGCCTCAACCGCTGCCGAAAATGACATCGTTCTTGAGGCAGCGGCGGGTTGTGGCTTGAGCCGACAAGTTTGGATATAAAGAAAAGAATAAAAAAAAAGAATCACAAGACTCTACCATGTAACGGTCAGCGGGCGAGATGCATCGTGGGTAACAGGCACCGGGTTTTTGGACAGGAAGAAGAAGGTCTGGAATGATAATCTTTCTGATGCACTCCTCTTTTAACAAAAATCTAAATCCACAATAGTCACGTTAGTATCTCCGACATGTTTACGTGTTGTGACTTTCTGGTGAACCTCCTTTTGAGTCTGCTGTGTTTGTATCTCCTCAGGCTCTGCTCTCCTCCGAGCCCAAGTCGTCCAGTTGCAGTCTGCTGAAAATGACCATGAGAGAGCTGATCGCTTTGGCCGAGCCCTCCGCCAGCGGGGCCACGGACAGCTCCACCGTCCCGCAGGTTTGACCACGCGCGAGTCCCACACCCGGTCACATCTCACCTGGGAGAGCGTTTCATGTGTATGTTGCCGCTGTGGTGAGCTCTTAATGTGACCCTGCCGAATGGTTCCATGTTTCCCGTTGTGCGTCGCCGCAGGTCCACGCTCTGAACATCCTCCGGGCTCTGTACAGGGACACTCGTCTGGGGGAAAACGTCATTCCCTTCGTCTCGGATGGAATGCAGGCTGCCGTGCTGGGCTTCACCTCTCCTGTTTGGGCTGTGAGTTTGGAAGTTTTCTACCTTTTATTGTTGTCTGACTGATTGAAACGCACACCGCATTTATATCGATGAGGGTTTGACCACAGAGACGAAACACATACGCTCTCTCACGGTCTCCTGCTTTTGTTTCCCAGGTGAGGAACTCCTCCACTCTTCTCTTCAGCACTCTGATCACGAGGATCTTCGGGGTGAAGAAAGGGAAGGACGAGCACTCGAAAAAGAACAGGTCTGCTGCTTCTCCCGCTCTCTTAAGCTGCTCCACTAATAACGGTTTGCTCTCGTGTGCGTCAGGGCGGAATGAGATGCTTTTACAGTTGAATGGAAAGTGCAAGTCGGTGGTTGTGTGTGCAAAAAAAGTCACAATTATTAGTTCAAAAAAGTTCTCGGCAACGAGCGAAAACTACTTTCTCTTTTGAAAATTAAACTTTTGATTATTTTTTTTCTTTAAATATTTAATTTGAATTCATGAAAATAAGTTGTGAAAGTATAAAAGACCGTAGAACATTTTTAGAAGTATACACTTACTTTTGTCTCATAAGTTGTTAATAAGCAATTTTGGAGTTGTTTTTTTTTTTTTACCACTAGAGAATTGATAAAAGAAAATAATCAAAAATCCCTTTAACATTTCACATCAAGACACCAAGACTTTAAGGAACACCGCAGAAAAATCCGTGCCGTGATTTGGGATCAGAAACCTTCGACATTCTGAGTTTTTTCCCCGTCAGTCTGGCAATAGAACATCACATTTCTCTGCAGTACATCACCACTCAGCAAAATGACCAAGAAAGCAAACAATTCAGAGGACTCAAAGTAAAAGAAGCACGTGTACGACAGTGGTTGTTTTACACCAGCGGGGGTCACTGTCGTTACATCCCTCCGGCTAAAACACCGGTCACTCGCCTCTCGAACCCACCGCTGATCACTCCTCATGCAGATGTAGGGCTCCACTGCTGCTCATCCAGCAGCAAGGAGAGGACTCTGGAGGGAAGGAAAGAAGGAAAGGGCACTTTTACGTGGAAAAATAAACAACAAACTTCTCACTCGTTATAAAAACAGCTGTGACCAATGGGTGCTCTATTGTATTGAGGGTCGTCCCTCGATCAGAGGATCGGTGGTCGGAAGACTAGAAAAGGGCTGAACAAGTGTGTGTGAAAGGACAATTACACACATGCAGAAAGCTACATGTCTGGTCTTATGAGGGCTGGAAATGTTTATTTGTTTCTTACATTATTGTCTGGGGTACAAAAATGTACTTTGACGTATAGTATGGGAATATTGTTGTAACAGCATTCAGACCATTCGGCACGAAAAGGTGTCAGACAAAAGTCAAGGTGATGATAATTCAACTAAATCTGTTGATGGATAATCAGTAGACAGTACATCTCAGTCAGTTCGTCATTGTTGTAGACGGACATTAAGGCTGATGAACCCCTCTTCGTCGGCCGTGCGCTTTTTTAAAATTTTGGGGGTACAATTTCACCTTAAATTCCACAGTCACAATCGGCAGCAACACAGGTGGTAAAATGCATTTTCAGGGCAAAAGTGTTGAGATTTACCAGAAACATACAAATCCCAAATCCACTAACCCACATGTCCCAAATGATCTGCCTCTCGTGTCGATTGTCATTTTGTTTGAGGAGCCGTCGGCTCTCGTTTCGGTGGAGAAGGATGGAACCGCTCGGTCAAAATGAGGTGGACTTGTCCAAATGAAGGAATCCGCTCCGCGGTTACACTGTCTCAGTTTTAGTTGGAAGGTTATCAGTTGTTTGACTGCTTTGCTGTCAAGGATTGTCTAGAGTTTCCAGAGGTTTCTGGAAAAGAGTCTTGTCAAACAACCCTCCCAAGTATCTCCAGAGCTCTGTAGTGAAAATGATACCAAGTGTTCTTTCCACATGTGTTTTATGACTTGTTGCATCCAACTGACATGCTGGATAGGTGGAGCTTAGCACTAATGCTGCAACAGGTTCCATAGGTTTATATAATCACAGATTATACAAAAATCTCCCCAAAATGTACGTTTTGTTTGGTGGTATCACAAAGTGTATTGGCTCCGTTTTCTAGTTTTTTCTGTTCTTTATTTGCACAAAAATTGTTTCTGGACACTCAAAGAAATGTCTGTTCCACATATTGTGACATATTGAAACATCAAATACCTGCAAAACTGCTGACATTGAACAGCCTCACCTATAATGTTTGCCATGCTAACACGCTAAACCAAGATGGGGAACATGGTAAGCATTCCATCTCCTCAACATCAGCATGTTAGCGTTGCGTTAGCCTTTAGCTGATAGCACTGCTGCGCAGTAGAGCCTCACTGAGCTGTTAGCATGTAGACAGTGGGGTATCTTCTACCAGATTTCAGAAATATCCAAGCTTCCAAACCGTAATTATGACTTGGTAGATTGACCAGAACGATATTTATATTTAACTCCGATATGGTGATGCTAAGCTTAGCTAACCATGTCCCCGCTCCAGCTCCGTGTTTTATATTAACTGGAATAGTGAACGTGGTAAATATTGTACCTGCTAAACATCAGCATGTTCGCATTGTCCCTGTTAGCATGCTGCTACGAACGATATGTGACGATACACTCCACTCACAATATGACACAGTTGACCCTTCTGGGTTCAGATGTGATTTCTCAAATGTTTGGTTCCAAAATTAAATTTGAGAACAAATTAGGACTCAAAAAGATTTTCTTTTTTTTTGCAAAAATCTACAAAGTATATTTTCTCTTAACTTTTCTCTATCAATATAAAGACTCCTTTTTTTTTATTGCTGAGGCGGGATATATAC
Organism: Melanostigma gelatinosum; assembly: GCF_949748355.1. Classification (NCBI taxonomy): domain Eukaryota; kingdom Metazoa; phylum Chordata; class Actinopteri; order Perciformes; family Zoarcidae; genus Melanostigma; species Melanostigma gelatinosum. Next base: position 22,293,595 of record NC_136645.1, on the reverse strand, counting down.
TATGCAAAACAATGCATACTTCAGACAGTTGTGAACTTGTGATCGGAGCTTGCTGTTTGAAAAGAGCACCTATTTAAATGCATCACAACTTTACTGTATCGCAAAGCATCCATGCATTCCTACATGCTAGCATTAGCATTTAGCTCAAGGCATGAGTGTGCCTGTAAGTAGAGCCTGTTGGCATGTAGAGTCGACTCTTAGTCTTGTTAAACCTGTTAAATCTCTGCTATTTGGAAATGTAAAGCTGCATAGTGACCTTGTACAGCCATAGACTGTATATAAGAAGTGGACGTAGACTCATTGGTTTGTGGACTGTCGTTATGAAGCCTCGAGTTTGGCATGTTGGCCGTCGCCATCTTGATTTTTTGCAACCAGTGAAAGGAAGTGACCCGTAGGAGGAGGAGACACGTAGAGATGCTGTCTATGGCTTGGGGAGAGCGCTGTCTATCAAAAGATAGCCCCGCCCTAAAGCATACTCTGCTTTATGGTCTATTTTGATGGGACAATATTTTACTAAAAGAACATCATGCTGTATTAAAAAAGACTTGAAACTAGAGTTTGAGACCATAAACTCATGTTTACAATGTTTACTGAGGTAATAATCCAAGTATGAAGTAGAGTCGTTTTCTCATAGACTTCTGTACAACCAGCCTTCTTTTAGCATCCAGAGGAGTTGCTCTCTGATGGCCGTTAGAAAGAATGCAGGTTTAAGGCACTTCAGCATTGGCTTCACTTTTCGGAACCGGAGGTTGCCGCCTGTGTACACCATGAAACCAAAGTATACAAAAGGTTTCTATGATTGATACGTTGCTAGCCCCTGTTAGAACCGATGGAGTGATTCAGAGCACATCAAAACAAACAGGAACAATAATGTGCATGTTCTGTAGTTGTACTGAGGTCTACGTTGAGCCCAGAGGTGATGTGTTAACCCGCAGGGTAGAGGTTCACAGGGCTGGTGCCGTGTTCCAGGAAGCTCCGTCTGGTTCCCTTCACTGTATTTCAACTGGCCCCTGAATACTCTTAACCAAGCCAAGGCCTCTCCTGTTTATCTCGACTGTTTTCACTTGTTTTTAGTCTGCTGTCTCTGCCTTTGTACAGCTGTCGGTTACCCGTGTGGGGTTATTTTTATATGCATGCTGCAGGGTTTATGTGCTGTGATTAATGACAAATAGAAAATTAGAATTTAAACTCCAAGTTGCATTTTAGTGTCTTTACGATTGTAGTTTTTTTCACATCTATATTTTTAGTTTGAGTCATTATTTTATGTTAACAGTGCTCTTGTAGGATGTCTTTCGTCATTGCAGTAAACCTCATCGTATCGACCTGAATCACAGAACTATGCGTGTACGAGCGAGAAAAGCTTCTGTGTCTTTGAGAGTTTTCGGTTGTCGTATGTCTGGTTTCTGTTATTCCCACATTTCCCGCAGCAGAAAATGCATCGTGACAGCTTGTCCACTCTGATATTTGGCTGCGTGTCCGCTCAGCCTCTTGCCCCCCCCCCCCCCCCCCCCCCCCCCCCCCACACACACACACGCAGACACTGGTTTATCTACAGCATTGTGTGTGTATTCCGTGTGTTTGGGAGGGACTTCTCACTGTCTGGGGGAGTTTCAGCTGTGTATTTGTACACCGTTACTTCCAGAGTCCAGACGTACTGTTTGCTTGTGGATCGTCGTCCCGTTGAGCTCGGGCTCCTCGGCGCATCGATGTCGATCCGATATGGTCGCTGAGATGAATGCATTCGTAAACAAAGCCGACAGAGAGAAGATTGTTCTCTGCATTCCGACCGAAGCCTCCAGCTTTGTCTCCAGCCTCCACTCCTCACTTTGCACTTAGTGCACATGCATAACTGTCCATATTCATGTTACTTAGATGTTTTTCATGGCTGTCTTATTTTCCTTCTTTTACGTTAGCAAAAGTACACAACGATAAGATTCTCCTTTTACGCATCCCGCTTAAGTTAAAGAGCTCATTGTGACTGCTTTGTATACAGCTTGGTAGTTTTATCCAGTTGTCAGTTTGTCTGCGACAAAAATGTATGTTCTGTTTTCTGACTTTTATTTAATCTTTGCTGTTTTATTAAATATTGTGTATTTTATTTCATATTTTTACCTTTTTTGGGGTCTTGACCAGTTATTTAAACTCGGCGGCAACCTCCGGTTCTGAAGAGAGAAGCTGACGCGGAAGAGTCTTAAAACTTTTATTTTCTCTACTGACCAGCAGGGGGCGACATCTCCAGTTGCCAAAAGAAGTCTGATTGAATGGAAGTCTATGGGAAGATGACCCTTTACTCTCTTGATTTATTACCTCAGTAAACATTGTAAACATGAGTTTATGGGCTCAATCTCTAGTTTCAAGTCTTCTTCAATACAGCATGATGTTCATTTAGTAAATGATGGTCCATTCAGAGTCAAACAGACCATAAAGCAGGGGATGCTTTAGGGCGGGCTTACTGTGATTGACAGTATACGTCACTCCTCCCCATTCCAAATATGGTAACTTCCATTCACCGGTTGCAAAAAGTCAAGATGGCGACGGCCAAACTGCCGAACTCGAGGCTTCATAACGACGGTCCACAAACCAATGGGTGACATCACGACGACTACGTCCACTTCTTATGTGCAGTCTATGATTTAAACCCACCCGGGATGTTTAGAGGGGAAATATCTCTCTGATGGAACTGCTAGGAAATCATTCAGGTAAAATCTTAGTAACTACAGCTGTCCAATAAACGTTTAGGTGTAAAAGGTATGACACACAGTGGTGTAGAAGAATAACAAATACACAAACTAGGTACACGAAGCACAAGTTAATGCACTTAGCTACTGTTCTCCGCCACATTTGATTTAATAAACTTCGGTGTATACATTCTGAAAACTCACTTTGTGCAACAGCTAATCAAAAGTAATGCAGCTCTCACACACACACACACACACACACACACACACACACACACACACACACACACAGCTGCAAGCCCACAAACATGACCAGGCCTTTTCACTTACACCCCCTCCTCTCTCCTCCTCTGTGACCCCTACCTCTTTTTACTCTGTCTAATCTGCTCCGACACAACCTCTGACCTTTGACCTCCAGGCAGCAGAGTCTTGTCAGGCCGAGAGACTCTCATTAGAGAGGGCGAGGAGCGCACACACACACACACACACACACACACACACACAGTGTTCACAGTCCTGTATTGTTCCACGGTGAAGCTTAAACGTCCAGATTTAGATTTCACTTCGATGCAGTGAGAGTGTGTCGTTCTCCTCACACTTTATATCACAAGAGGCAACATCCAGGTTGAAAAACGGGGTTTTAAAACCTACACACACGACTCTCTTTCATACCATGACGGTGCTTGCTGCTAACTTGGTCCAGAGCGAGAGAGAGAGAGAGAGAGTATGCACACGTCGGTCCAGAATCGACTGAGGCAGTTATGCGACCTCTCCAGGCTTGTGATCATGCGCTTGGCAGACCAGACCTCTCGCCTTCAGGAGCGACTTGATTTAGACGGTGCAGAGTTAAATCCACAACTTTATTGGCCCTGAGGCTGAATGGCGGTTGCTGCAGCGAGACCACCAGCACTAAAAATATAAAAAGTTGTCGTTTTATTGACTGTTGCGTGCGTGTGAATACGCAAGGCCGTAGCACACGGCCCAGTATATGTGAACACACACACACACACACACACACACGCACACACAGTTGTGACTGCTCGTTTCCGGCTGCAGCAGGCGAAGCAAACAGAGAGGCTGGATTTGTTTAGGTAGAGACGTCTTTGGCACAAGACCAGGCTTCATCAGGATCAGTGCTCTCTCTCTCTCCATCCGCTCCCACTGCTGTTTCTCGTTGCATCACTTTTATGTGGAACATATGAATTTAATCACGACTATCGGGTCATTTCATTTCGCTGAAATTCAAGTAAATCAGCTTATACTCCCAATTAATTCTGCTCTCTGTTGACAAGGGCCACCATGAGGCTTTGTGCTTTTGCATTAAATGTCTGGAAATGGATTGTTATGAAATGTTATACAGACATCCACCTCAGGATGAAATGACATAACTTTGGTGACTTTTCTTTTTGCTCATTCAGCTGGTCTAAATATTAAAATAATCTTTTTCTTTGGTTTATGACCAGATTCCTGTAAATATAGAAAAAAAACCCATTCCCATCAGCCTCAGCTGTTCCATGTTTAGTGTTAATTAGCAAATGTTAGCATGCTAACTAAAATGATGACCATGCTAAACATTATACCTGCTAAACAGCATCCCATTATTGACTTCATGAGCATGTTGGCATCTAGCGTAGAGCCTCACATAGCCAGTAGCATGGTTGCGAAAATAATTGTGTTCAATTATTATAAACTTCTTTAAGCCTTAAAACTTAAGCATGGAACCGTTAGCATGAACTACGGAGCCCCGGAAGTCCCAAAATACGATTGAGACGGTAAAGTGTACTTCAGAGGGGCCGTTTGAGAATCCTTCTTCTTACTGTTAATCAGTTCATTATTCTCTCCGTCTCGCTCCATCAGGATGACGGGCCGAGAGTTCTTCACTCGTTTTCCGGCTCTCTATCCGTTCCTCCTGAACCAGCTGGAGGAGGCTGCAGCCACGGTGGAAAGGTGAGGTCGTCCTCCCCTGATCCACACACACACACACACACACACACACACACACACGCTCCACAGTCAGCCCGATGCCGTGGCTTTTCACACCCCCATGTCCCATGACAGGCTTTATTTTTACCTTCATTTAAGCCCTATGGGAGCGCTTTCTCTTTCTTTTATTAAGCTGTGGTGTTCTTTCGTGCTGGCAGGAGAGACGAGGAGGAAGAGGTGAAGTTTGTGCAACTTTTCATCAGATTGTGGGAACATGAACTATGAACTGTTTTCTCCAATCGAGTAGCATTGTGTGGGCCTTTTTTCTCTCTCCAGAGTATCACTTTCGCAACTATTTGCTCAAAGAATAAGACTTTACGACGGAGTAAAGTAGAGTCTCGTCGGGATTTGGTTTAGTTTTTTTCCCCCCCTTGGCTTCATCTTCGTCAGCTCAGTCCAAACTCCTTCATTACCCGTCTAGCAGCTCCCCAGGCGGCCTTATCTTAATATGGATCTAATTAATTGAACGCTCTCTGAGACCGGCTCTTTCGCAATTCCCCTCACTCCCTTCGACCCCTTGTTAAAAACATTTGCAGATTTTCCCATGGAACCAGATCCCGGCCGTCCGACTTCCCACATCGTCTCGACGCATCGCGCCACCCGACCGCACTGTAGCAACGCGCTGCAGGACAGGAGGCAGGAGAGCTGCTGTTAGTGGTTTGTGGATGTCGAGAGTACAAGTGCATTGCCGGGAATGGGTCACAATACAACGCTCGTACATTGTCTTGACCTAAAACCAGACGACGACAGTCACGGTCTTTGGTTATTTACCGTCTGAACCCCAAGCAGTGTCAGTTTGTCCGTCCGGTACGGACGTGGATGTAAACTGCAACAGGCGGCTGACGGTAGTTCTAGTTTGCTCCCGTGACCTTTTACTCAGTGTTTTTTCACTACAATATGTAAAGTCCTGCACCGCTATGGAAACCGCACAGTCATGGCTAGAAGTAGAGAGAACTCAAAAAACAGTTATTTAGATAAAATACTAAAATCAGAAAACTAAGGAGTCTATGCATCCAACATTTATCCAAGTGCCCACAAGTGTTCCCAATATTGAAGGGGGAGGGGGGGACACACACACACACACACACACACACACACACACTATACATAATAAACTATTTACATTTTTACAACCTCTACTTACGGCCTCTCTTGTCGTCTTTGTTTAGCAGCCTGCAGTTCATTTCTGTCACGTGACTTTTACACCGACAGTCGAGAGCGAAGAGCGCAGCATTAAATGTTTTTGTCTCAACTTTAAATGAGAATAAAGTGGTGTTGATGGAGTATCACTGTTTTAAGCTCAGCTTTGCTTATGTTTGCTGACGGAAGAGCTCCTCGCACACGATTCCTTCAAGGACCGTCGGAAATTTGACGATAAGTTCCGTTTTTACAGTGTCTGGCTTTGAAAAAGGTGTTTTTTGGCGATTCAATTTTTTTTAATAAAAATTGATAATCAATTAAATCAGGGGTCGTCAACGTTTTTCAGGCCAAGGACCCCAAACTGATAGAGAGATGGAGCAGGGACCCCGACTATATAAATTGTATAAAATTGTGTTTTATATTAAACTGGGCCTAGTGCCATGAATAGCTCTTTATTGTGCATTCATTACTAAGCTATTCAAATAATACGCAGGTTCATATATTCATGTTTTTATTTTAAACATGTGCAAGGTACAGTGAGTAGGGTGGCCGTGACACTGCCATTCATAAAGATAGCTTGTCAGCTGATACCAATGCCAATATCAACATTGTCTGTCAGTTGCATGATAATCATGCATACAAGCTATTCACATTGATGTTTTCATTTTAAACATAAATGTGGAAACGAAAAATGAGTGATGGCCTATTAGTGCCACTGCCATGCATAAACATACCTGTTATCTTTCATACAATACTGAACTATTAACATAATGGACACATTCATGTTTAGAGAACATTTTTTTATTATTTTTTTAATTGTCTAATCAACCAAACATTTCGCGGACCCCCTATTGAAGACCTCTGAATTAAATGAAGACCTCACACATCCCCCCCCTCCTCCTCCATACCTGCTTGCTGCTATAAGTGTTTTTTTAGTTTTAGTGAAAAACACATAGCGTCTCTCTTTCTATATATTTCTGTCATCAGTGTTTTTGGTTTCATCTTTGGTGTCACTTCCTTTGCTTTGACTCACAGACTCCATTCTGTGGCCTCATAGCTAAGGAGGCTACTTATTGTTCGCACATTGTCAGATTCCTACTGTTATCATCTCAGTGTAGCAAACAGGTTCATCTCTGAAACTATTTCAGGTCAGTGCCCACATGTTAAACTGCCGGGCAGTGATTTGCTGCAGCGCAAACAGTCTCATCGGCCGCTGCGTTCACTTCCAGAGAAAACAGTTTTCTCACATCAGATTCCAAGTACCTTTCTGTAATTCCCCAAACAAAGCTGCTGATTTATTTGTCTGCCAGTTGACTTAATGGCAAACTTAAGCTTTAGTTTACTTTAGGGCTTCTTCCCTTTCACTGCTTTCTGAATGAAGAACACAAACACTTAAGGTCGGCGTTCTGTTTCCACTCTCTTTTAAAAGACGCTCGACAAAAATAGCCTTTAGACCAAACACTGGTCTGGAGGTGATTGAGGAGTTTTGGGGGAGAGAGGGCGGACATTCGCGGAAGAGCTCAACGTGAGATTTGAGATCGTAATTAAATGCCGCGGAGTCTCTCTTTCATCAAGCGTTTCTGCCTCCAGCTGTATCCCAGCGAGGCCTAATATGTCCCGCCTCTATGACATCACATCCTGTCCCGTTGTGCTCGACTAAACTGTGACGCTAAACACATCGGACCTCTTACTAATTGGGCTGTGATTACATTTCCCAGATTGCAGATGTATGGCAGTCCCAGCGGATTGTTCTGCGTGTGTGTTATTGTTGAATGGAGTCATGAGAAGCATGGAGAGGTTTTCCCTTGTACAAAATATTTTCCCTTGTTATCGGAGGATATTTTCCCTTGTTATAGGAGGATATTTTCCCTTGTTATCGGAGGATATTTTCCCTTGTTATAGGATATTTTCCCTTGATATTTTCCCTTGTTATAGAGGATATTTTCCCTTGTTATAGAGGATATTTTCCCTTGTTATAGAGGATATTTTCCCTTGTTATCGGAGGATATCTTCCCTTGTTATAGAGGATATTTTCCCTTGTTATAGGAGGATATTTTCCCTTGTTATAGGAGGATATTTTCCCTTGTTATAGAGGATATTTGCCCTTGTTATCGGAGGATATTTGCCCTTGTTATCGGAGGATAGTTTCCCTTGGTATAGGGGGATATTTTCCCTTGTTATAGAGGATATTTGCCCTTGTTATCGGAGGATATTTGCCCTTGTTATCGGAGGATAGTTTCCCTTGGTATAGGGCAGGCATGTCCAAAGTCCGGCCCGCGGGCCAATCACGGCCCGAGGTCAGATTTTATACGGCCCGCGCCTTCTGTCTTAAAATGCATTATTTATGGCCCGCCAGCACAGTCAAAACGGAATGAATAAATCATACAAATTCAACATGCAATTCCTATTTTTACCTCATGGTGGCAGCACCACTCTGTAACTGTCTGGCTGTTTGAAATTGGCTCTGACCCTTGAACTGTCATGGCTACGGCAAGTAAAAAAAGGAAAGTCGATAATGAGGGCGCCGCTTCCAGGAGAGGTGGAGATCGCAATATTTTTTTCACCGAAAACCGAAACAACTGTGTCTCCATAATTTGTCATGAGACTGTTGCCTTGTTTAAGGAATATAATGTAAAGAGACACTACGAGACCAAACGTGCTAATGCTACAACAAGCTATCAGAGAGCGTCCGTGCTAGAAAAGTGAAGCAACTCCAAGATAACTTGGCCACACAGCAGCGGTCCCTTTCACATGAAAACATCATCAAAGTAAGCTGCGGAGTGGCCGTGGTAATTGCTAAACATGACAAACCTTTTACGGAATGTGAGGTTATCAAAGACTGTGTTATGAAAATAGCAGAAAACATTTGCCCCGAGAAGAAGACAGAGTTTGCTAATGTTTGCCTCGCTCGTAACACTGAAGAGCTATCATCAGATACGAAGAGACAACTTGATTTTTTTCGTGAGCCTGTTTCATGTGTGTTGAATTTAAATGTTAGACAACTTTTCATCACCCTCACTAAGTCATATTTAAGATTGTCTTGAGGTGAGAATATTGATCGGTTCCTATGTAATTAGCTTTTAGATGGCTTGTTCTTTGTTATCTGACTTTCAAGATGTGAAAGAAAGGCAGAATAGTTGTTGAGATGTGTTCACACATGAATGCTTACATTTGGTTACATTGCTATTTGCTGTCATTGAAAATAAAATGATAAAATAACAATGTATGTATAGGCTACTTGTATTGTTTAAAATAATGTCAGCAGGGACTGTTGGCCCTTGGGCATTTTCACATTATCAAATTTGGCCCTCTTTGAAAAAAGTTTGGACACCCCTGGTATAGGGGGATATTTTCCCTTGTTATCGGAGGATATTTTCTCTTGTTGTAGGATATTTTCCCTTGTTATCGGAGGATATTTTCCCTTGTTATCTGAGGATATTTTCCCTTGTTATCTGAGGATATTTTCCCTTGTTATCTGAGGATATTTTCCCTTGTGATAGGATATTTTCCCTTGTGATAGGATATTTTCCCTTGTTATCGGAGGATATTTCCCCTTGTCATATTTGTGGACATTTACTTTTTAAGTAGTTCTCATAATCAATCTATCTTCTAAGTCTAAAACATGGAAGACAATAGTTTTGCTGAAGGAGCTTGCCAGTGTTTTTGCACATTATAGCCAATTTAATCCAAATCTCATTTATAATTTGTTTCTGCCAACATGCTGGGATATTTTCCCTTGGAATGTGGGGATATTTTCACCATACATGCTGCTAAATTTATGCTGCTAAAGTTTGAGTGGTTTTATTAACACCAAGATAAAGTACTCAAGCAGATATAAAACTCACTGAACCTTTTGGGGGAGTTGATCTTCACTTCATCCTTTTAAAGAGCTGGACTCTTGACTGTGGGACAAGAAGGAGTAAAACAGATCTGAAGGCAAAGCAATGGCCCTACTCCCTATTAGATACCCGATATTCAAACAGTCATTGTCCTGTCTTTATACTGTAGTCGGGAGGTTTTTTTCCCTCCGTCCTTCCTTCACTGCGAGTGTGTCAGAGTGAAACTGTGAAACCGCTGGCAGAGACGGACGGTTTCCATTGCGACTCAGTTGGCAGCGACAGGGTTTAGATGGAGGAGGAGAGGGAGCTCAAGGGAGGGCGAGGAGATGACTGTACCGGAGCGTGGGTGGCTTCAGATGTGTAGGAATGCAGCCCTGCTACATTTTGATTTGGAATTTTGATTATGTGTGATAGTTATGGGGATGCACTAAATACAGTGTGAGCTAGCAGGCGCTTATATTAGCTTAGCCTGGTGTAACTTAGCTTAGCCTAGCTTAGCTTATCTTAGTGTGAAGAGTGTAGGTACATCACACTCCAATTTGTGTACATTCAAGGTACTCGTTCTTTACTTTAGTGTCATGTTTTTTTTGCAACGTTCTACTAATATTGTACTTTTTACTCCACTACACCTCAGAGGTACATATTGTACTTTTTACTCCACTACATTTGTCCGTCGGATTTAGTTGCTTTTCAGATGACCACGTTTCTATAGATGTGTTGATAATGAATTTGAAAGTTTGTGACGAATACTGAAGGGATGAAGTGTTCCTTTTATGTTTTCAGAAAATTCTCCTACTTCCTAATCTAAACCATTTAAAAGCCTCTTGGGTCAGCTGGAGGATGCATCGTCACAAAGCTGAAAACATGAAAATTTGACTTTTTAGAGACGTGTTTTATTACAGGACAGTGACGCTACAAACATATGATCGTATAGAACATGATGCATTGTTGTAGATTGAAGTAACCAAAAGTATATAGAGGATATGAGCACAACCGTAAACATCTATAAAACAAACCAGCATATGTAATAGTAAAAGGGCTACTTTTACTTTTGACACTTTCAGTACAATGTGCTGATAATACTTTTATGCTTTTACTCAGTAAGGTTTTGATGAAGCACTTTAACTTGTAGGGGAGTATTTTCACAGTGTGGTATTGGCGCTTCAGTAAAGGATCTGTATCCGCCTTCCACCACTGGTCTTAATAAACCGTAAGCTCATTTGATACTCGTCGTAGTGAAGCCTGCGAGAGGTGCACGTCGTACACGAAGGCTCCGCAAGTGGACGTGCCACAAATATTCACTGATAAAAGCACTTCAAACATGTCGGGAGGATTTTACAAAGAAGGCCGATTCGTTGTTTTTTTTCATGCTTTGGTGGATCCTCCAGCTGCGTTTATTTCTGATGCATTTTATACTTGGCTTCTTCCTTTACAGGGCTTCTATAAAGGGAATAAAGTAATCCATGAATATGAGAATGAGTTTACAGTTCATTCCAATCGCTCCTCAGCATTGTGGAGGTTGGTTTATGGCGTTCTGCCGGTTGCACTCGTTGTCTTCTTGATTCTTCGCAGCGCGTTTTTTCTGGTACGCCTTTTGGCGTGTCGGAGAATAATGCAACGAACGGTGTTGCACTGTTAAAATCGAACTGTTTGTGGATGTGTGTGTGTGTGTGTGTGTGTGTGTGTGTTTAGTGTCAGCGGTCAGGTGAAGCTTCACCCCAGTCTGTTCCTTCTCCTGCTGGTGCTCAGTCGACTCTACCCTTCCCCCATGGACGGATCCTCCTCACCTCTGGGACTCGCTCCTTTCATGCCCTTCATCATCAGGTGGGTGTCGGTGCTACACACACACACACACACACACGTATACAAATACATCATAGATCACCCCTCCATCATTAAAGAGTTGAAGGGTCCTCGAAGACGAATTTCATCTCCTAGCTGCTCCGAGAGTCCTCATCAGCGGCCTCCTCCCTCGCGTCGTCACTACCGACGAGTGTTTTTACAGTCGGCTCCAGCGCTTCTATAAAGGCTAAAGAGAAACACTATCACGGGGGAACGTTCTATCGCACACGAGAGGGTCACACACCTGCTCTCCAAGCCTCGACAAACCTCTCAAAACATGGTTTCTCTGAACCAGAACTTCTAAGTATAGAGCAATCGCCGAGACAAAACACCTGCAGTCAAAACATTTGCGTGTTTTGTTTGCACAGGTGCCTCTTCGTCTTTTACATGAACTTGTGTCTGTACTGTTTTTCTGACGTCACCAGAGAATCCAGTTCATGTATCACCAAATAAATAAAAAACTGACTGAAAGTAAGAAACCTTTTGTCCTTTTCTGCACACTTGAGTCAAAACACGTCTCTAGTCTCGGGTCTAGTCTCGGGTCTAGTCTCTGCGGCGGGTTTCTGTGTTGTTTCCGGCCCGTGTCGCAGTGGGCGATTAGATTGCGACAGTTTTTCCCCCAAACTCGCTGTTTGCCGGGGAGTAAAGCTTCGAGGCGAGTGGGAAACCGTGGTTCCAGCCTGCATTCTCCACATTCCAAGGATGGAGGAGTCCACAAATATTATTGGTACGTGTTCATCTGCCGCACCTGCAAATAGAACTGGAGCTTGTACCTCTTACGTGAGGAGGACCCTCATTGGCCGAATGCAAACTCAAACCTTTACCAACACAACCACATGACTTATTCAAATGTTTTACTTTTAATCTGAACCCTAAAGCTCTGGAGGTCTAAAACAGGGGGGGAGAGTATCGTGGTTAGTGTTTTCACTGTGCCTTTTAGAACAATTTACACTGTATACTTTTGTACACTATTGGATAAAATAACTCATAACACATTTGCAAAGTGTTTTTTGCCATTGAAGGAAAACACACGTGGAGATTGAAGCTCAGGTTTGGAGATGTCGCTTCTGCCGCTGCCCACTGTGCTCGACACAGCTTGTTTCTTACACCCGGACTGTGCTGAGGCCTTGAGGTCGGAATGCTCCACTGACGCTTTAGATAACAGCACTTGTGTGGGTATTTGTTCATCCGTGTGTTTATAACTGCATGTGTTTGTAGTTGGTAAATGTTGCTCTGTCAGTATATCATTGTAGTGTGCTTTGTGAGTGGATATCGCTTGGGGGGGCTTGGTTGTTTCTTTTGGATGATAAACCTGTTTGTCTGCTGCTGCTTCCTACAGCTGACTGAACTTATCCGATTGTTGAACAGCTCCTTTGCTGTTTATCCACATGGTGGTTGTTTTCAGCCTCTGTAGCAGCTGTACTTGCATCGCGCTTTTCTTCCGACCAAAGCACTTTATCACTACATGTCATCCACCCATTCAGACCCATTCAGACCCATTCAGACCCATTCAGACACATTCATACACATTCATACACATTCACGATGGCAGGGGCTTCCTGCCCATCAGGACTAACTAACTAACATGACTGTCTTGCCCAAGGACACATCGACGTGGAGGAGCCGGCGATCGAACAACCTATTAAAAGACGCCCGATACACATTGCCGGGAGTGTCTACATTTACGACCCTGCATTGGTCCTGTTTGCCTAAATGACAGTTTAGAAGTTGACAAATGGAAAGTGAAGTGAGATCACAGAGGGCTGTAAAAACATGAACCATTTGGAGCTGCAAATGTGCAAAGTTGCCCCCTGCTGGCCATTAGAAAGACTGCAAGTTCAAGGCACTTCCACATTGGCTTCACTTTTTCAGAACTGGAGGTTGCCGCCTGAAAAATAATCAATAAATTCTTCCGACTCACTTGCTCCTCGTCACTGATGACTTTTGACTTCAACAAATCAGTCATGCAGTGAAAGCTTACAGTAGCTCCTCTTGGAAGCCGCCTCTTGTGAGCGCAGCTAACCGGTCGATAGCTTTGGCTCTGTCTTGCTGGCTCACTCTTTCTGTCAGAGAAGGTATGCCGCACACACATCCACCCAAATGAAGCCCACATGTTGGAAATGTTAAATATAGACCCAGTCTCTAACGTCTTTGGCTCTGGCTGTGTTACTCTTCACCAAGCCCCCCCCCCCCCCCCCCACGGCTCATCTTCCCCGGTGCGTGTGAGGACGTGTCTGATGAGGAGTGCCGTCCTCCTCCTCATCGTGTGATCTGACCCGCCACCTCCAAGGATCAAATGTAGCTCCTCCGTTGACAGGAAGGCGCACGGGGCCTAATAACTCTTCCCCCTGTATCCGTCACACTCCCATCCTCCAATCCCCCGCAAGATCTTTTGACATTCTTCGCTGCCACGTGTTGCACCTGGACGGGTCCTGTTCGGAGAGAGTGACGATGATGATGGCAAAGAGGGGGAGGCTGACGACGGGCAGACAGATTTGTTCTAATGATTGATGGCTGCTTCAAGACAGACGTCTTAACTGCCGGTTTTATCCCCTCCGATGTCCCTCGTTCTCCCTCTGCCCGAGACAGTTCTATGAGATTTACGTCCTGTGATATCCAGCCCAGGCATCTCTCCTCGCCCCCCCTGCCTCAGTCCTTACCTTTCCTCACTGACTCGTATCTCATTTCTTGTGAAAGGGCACGGTGGTGCACATAAAGCAAAGTGAGGCTTCATGAAGGACTGCTGTCACTTCCTTCCCAATGTTATCATTTTGTGGGCTTGCGTGGACACGGACAGAGGACAGTGAACAAACATTTCAAAATGTAAACTGCGACCACCGGCGTTTAGAATAACGAACAGAAGTTCAGCTTTGGCACGTGATTATTAACCAAGACTCTCGTCCAGTTTAAGTTGTCGTAGCCTTAACGTTGTATTCCTATTTTATTCCAACAGGTTTATACCTCAAAGCAGACACTTATTTAATATTTTCAAACGTGTTGTTTTATTCACTATTATAGATTTAACGACTCATGGAGCTATACATTCATCAAAATCAGTGAAGTAGAACAATTAGTCATCCTGGTGAAAAGTGGTGCAATATATATATATATGTTAGTATATATATATTGCATATATATAGTATATATAGTTTGTGCTGACACAATTCGTCGATTATTGGCTATTCAAACTAATTTTATAGATTTGTAGTTAAAGTATTTTTACCAACAAAATGCCAAAGCTTCCCCTCTGAGTATTTGCTCCTGTTTTGGGCATTTCAACCTGAAAGTCTGTGTGTTTTGGACCGTTGGTTGAACAACACAAGTAATTTGAAGACATCGCTTTGGCCTCTGGAAACGCCTCTGACACGATACAATTCTATACTCGATGTACTCAAAACTAACACGGATGTAACAGCAGTGCAGCGTAGTTGTGTTTATATTACATTGGGTGTCTGCTTGAGTGGACTTATCTGCTTTCATAAATTTGGGGGCTGTATGCAGATGTGAACCAAAGACTGTATAGAAGTGGAAGTAGTCGTCATGATGTCACCCATTGGATTGTAGACTTCGGTTTTGAAGCCTCGAGTTCTGCATTTTGGCCATCGCCATCTTGTTTTTGTGCAACCAGTGGCCCGAAGATTTGGACTGCGGAAGAGTGACGTAGTGACGCCGTATACGTGTGCTTACCCTGCTTTATGGTCTATTTGACTCTAAATGGGCCGTAGTTTACTGAATGAACATCATGCTGTGTTGAAGAAGACTTGAAACTAGAGATTGAGACCATAAACTCATGTTTACAATGTTTACTGAGGTAATAAATCAAGAGAGAAGTGGAGTCATTTTCTCATAGACTTCTATACAACCAGAGGAGTCGC
This sequence comes from Melanostigma gelatinosum, assembly GCF_949748355.1. Classification (NCBI taxonomy): domain Eukaryota; kingdom Metazoa; phylum Chordata; class Actinopteri; order Perciformes; family Zoarcidae; genus Melanostigma; species Melanostigma gelatinosum. Next base: position 22,278,238 of record NC_136645.1, on the reverse strand, counting down.
CCCCATTGCCTTCACTTCCCCGAATGGGAGCTTGCCGCCTTATGTGGACAGATGGAAAAAATGCAAAGTTGCGTATGTTTTATACTACCACCGGGGGCGCCTAAAACATTTTCAAATTGTACACACAGCGGTCTGACAGTAAAGAAAACCATTAAAAGTCACACAAGGTAAAAGGAGGATCGTGCTCGGCTACATCCTGTCCGTATGAATGAATGAATGAATGAATGAATGAATGAAGCTAAATGACTTTAACTACGTCACCACTTCCCCTCCTAACATTCCTCAGTCACGGCCTCCGTTTGCTGGCATGCTACAGTACTGGCCTGTGCGGTGGAAATAATTCTCCCAGCGCCCCTAAATGAGGCGCAGATGAGTCTGGTCCATGCCAGTCAAGTCCGTCTGCAGCTGACCCCACAGGGGACGGCCCGGTTTCTAAAATGACAGCCTTCCAAACTGTCATTTCCTTTCGCAAAAGTGTTTCAATGGGAACAAATTAGCGCGGATAGTTAACATGTGGGCCCCAAATGGGCCGGGAGGGGTGGAGGGCGAGGAGTGGACATCGATTTTGGTCATTAGACGTGTGTGTGTGTGTGTGTGTGTGTGTGTGAGAGAGTGTGAGAGAACGCTTGTGCACATAAATTCACTTGTACAGGCGCGCAGAGCTCAGGAATGCAAACTGTTGTCTGTGTTTGGTGCAGGGTTCTTGGTGTGTGTGTGTGTGTGTGTGTGTGTGTGTGTGTGTGTGTGTGTGTTTGTGTGTGTGTGAGACGCTCACAGCAGGTGGAAAAACGTTTGTTGACAGTTGACTTGTTGCTCCAAACAGTCCTCTCTTTGTTGAAGTCCAGATTGATGTCAAGCCACTTGTCTGCCAACACAAACCTCATCCTCCTTGGACCCCCCCCCCCCCCCCCCCCCTGTATGTGAGCATGGTCTTTGCTGTGCCCCCATGTGACCTGTATTCAATGCTCAGCCGCTGTCCTGGCAGCACCTCAGGAGCTGCTACAGTGTCAGCCTTCACGGAGGTTCAGGTTATTCGGCGAAGTCGACTTTGAGCTGCAGCTCGCTGTGTGTCTGCGAGCGCTTAATGCAGATCTGTTGAGATCGCTTCCGTCCTTCCGACAGTGACTTGTTCTTTAGGTCTGCCCCCCCATCATCTCACCCAGGTCTCGGTCGTGTCCTTCCCCTCGTTCACTTGTGGCGGTGTTATGACATTGGATAAGGAAAGACTATCGGCTTGTAAACAAGTTTAATTTTAGCCGGCACTCGTGGGGAGCTGGCCTTCACCGGCTGATACTGTAAATTAAGAGTGTGCGTGTTTATGTGTGAGGAAAGAGAATATATGTGGGGCAAAAAAACAGCATGGAGGAGATCATTTTCTGTATAGCTATGGTTTGGTGTATCAGCCATCTGCTGGCCGGGGAGCTCTTCAGGTTCTGATCCTTTGTAAGAGCAGAGAGAGGAGATGTCACATGATGTATGCATAGCCACCAGCTGGCCAAAATCAATAAGTCCACATTATCTCATTTGTCCCTGACATAATGCGGCTGGAGTACAAAATAATAATGACAATAAATAATGATAATACACACAGTAATTCAATAACAAAGACCTTATATCGTCTGCCATTAACTCAAACATACACGGTAATACAAGACTGTAACATTATGACAACATGCGCAGCTATTCCTTATTCCATGGTAATAACTTTCCATGCCGCATGCGTGTGTTTGTGTGTCCCGCAGATGCGGCCACTCTGCGGTGTACCGGACCAGAGAGATGGCGGCCCGGGCCCTCGTCCCCTTCGTGCTGGTCACCCAGGTCCCGTCCACCGTCCACTCGCTGCTGCAGGAGCTCCCCGCAGGAGCTCCCCAGCAGCCCGGACCCGGAATCCAGCACAACCACATCCACGGGACTCTGCTGCAGGTCGGCACACACACACACACACGCACACGCACACGCACGTCAACGTAAACCAATACGCTCGTATGTGCCACAACACTCGGGCTGTAATCACAAGTCCCTTAAATGACCATAAGTGTTTATTTAGTGGAGTCAAACCCTGATTGTCCAAGCAGGACTCTAAAGTATGTTGTTTACATTTACATAGCGTGCACACACACACACACACACACACACACACACATACATACATACATACATACACACACAGATACACACACACGTACATCTCAAATGTATGGAATTGCTGAAGACTTTGCCTTCAGCCTGGATTTCTTGATGGGCAGTTTTTCTGACATTCAGACTAAATGAATGAATTCATTAGTTGCAACCATAATTGACAGATTAAAGGTATAATATGCAGTCACATTAGCGGTTGCTGTTTTTGAACACAGCATTCAGAATATGCCCCTCCTCTCTGGCTCAATGAGTGTGTGAGTGAATGAATAATGCGGAAATAAAGCACAAATAAACACGTCCACACCTCCTCACAAACATGCGTTAAGGTGCAGAAAAGCAAAGTTTAGTTGAAAGAAAGGTTATAAATGACTTAAATAATCCTTCAATTCAAGTTCAAACATGAACAGCTCCACAATTGGACATGAGTGCTTTTCACTTCAAGAAAGACAAAATATAAAACGCAATCACCAAAGCACTTATCATAACATGCGTATGTGCACACCCACACAGAGATTATAGATACGGAGCTTCGAGCCTCCGCGCACACACACACACACACACACACACACACACACACACACACACACACACAGTTTCCACACAGAGCCTGTCCAGACAAGGCGGTTATCGCAGGGTAAATACCAGTGTTTAGTTCTGTCATCACACTCTGACAAACACAACCAAACAGTCTGCCGGTAATATCAACACAGGCAGAGGAGATGGAGGGAGTCTTCCCCCCCCCCCCCCACACACACACACACAAGCCTTTTATTGAGCGCCCCTGATGGGGGTCGCTGTGGGAGCAGGGTGGGGTGCGGAGCGGCAAGAACCGGGTCCGAAGGGTCTACTCAAAGAATGAAAGAGAAGCGCACCGTTTCCTTCATGGCTTATGGTTTGATAGCGGTCTGGGTGGGGGGGGGGGGTCCACTGTGGGATGGAGGGGAGCCTCTTAAAGGCTGAGAGGGGTTTTTTTAGGAGGAGAGTGGATTTTAGTTTGCCCTCCTGTCATGGCCGCCGCGTGCCGAGCTTCCCCAGATGTCTCCCGATCAGCTCCCGTCTCCATCTATGTCCTTCTCCGTCTCCGCGTTCCTCCGCTTCCTCTGTCTCCTTTTTAGAATCCATCCCATCTTCTCCTCCCGTGTCTCCATTCGCTCCGTCCGTCTCACTCTCTCATTCGCAAAGGGTGAGATCCTGCTGTGTACTTTAGTCTGACTACCTTGAGGCAGCGTCTTCTTTGTCCCGTCATGTTCTTTGTGTCTCATCGTCACCGTTTCTGTGTCTCGTCACATGTCATTTCATGTCATTTTTGGACCAACACCTGCACCACTCTTGGCTACAAGTTTCCAACTAATAGTCTTGTGTTCATGGTCCTAATAGTGTATATCTGTAGTGGCCATCTGTAACCGGGCTATAGATAGCAGGTGTGTGTGGGGTAAGGTGGGGGCATTAGCTGCATGCAGGTGAAGTGGTCTAAACATTGTAAAGCAGAGATAGTGGCCTTCAGCGTACGTGTGGAGGGGGAGCCTCACGCACACAAACACTGATAGAGATAGAGGCCATGCGGTCTGAGGAGTGTGTGTAGCATATTGTGCCCTCACGTGTAAGATGGGGAGCTGAGATGTTTAGACTCCAGAAGAATGAACGGACAGAGAGAAAAGGGAGTGAGTGTGTGTGTGTGTGTGCCTGTGTTTATGCTAAGATGATGAGGACATTGAGTTAGGCCTTGGGAGATTCCTAATGTAAGTTAATGTGCTGTGTGTGTGTGTGTGTGTGTGTGTGTGGTAGCAGATGTTTTTTGCTGGAGGGAGAAATGACTTCCTCTGTTATTGTCAAAGAACAACTGTTAGTAGGCCAAGTGTGGAGCTGGGAAGCATCACGGCTACCGAGGCTTGCTGTACCACCCTGCTGACTTTCTCACACACATACAGTGAAGAGGTCTGATAATGTCTCCAGTCCCAGCCCGTTCTTCCTAATGTTGCTCTTCTTCCACGCCGTTGAGGATAGGAATTTGAGTTGTATGCTGAATTGAGCAGTATAAATCAGACGCAGTAAGACCTCCATTCTTGACTGACTTGCATTTATAGCAGGCGGCAATCTCGGGTTCTGAAACGTGCCCTGAACTTGCATTCTTTCTAATGGTCATCAGGGGGCGGCGACTCTGGTTGCAAAAACAAGTCTGATTGTATAGAAGTCTATGGAGAAATAACCCTTTACTGATTTGGTCCCATTTTAGAGTACAATAGACCAGGGATTCCCAAAGTGTGGAGCTGCCTCTAGGGGGTGCGCGAGAGGAAACATGGAATGGTGGTCTAATGGTGTAATAATTAACATTAAATACAATTTAAAAAAAATGCACTTCAGCTCCTGCCGCCAGACTGTATTTGACGTACACACTAGCTAGCCTAGCTTGCGCAGCTAACGACAGCTAACTTCATTCATTCAGCAACATTCATACAAATATGATAAACTGGCTGAAATCGCGGAAACTGTCAGGTGGGACATCTGAAGCTATCAGTCATAAAAGAGGAGAGGGACAGAGAGAGGAATCTGAGGCGAGAGAAACTGAGAGGTGCGTTGGGGAGAGACCGGGAGAAGAAATCGAACGGGAGTCAGAGAAAGATGAGACGTCATAAGTGCATCTCCTCTAAACAATCTAAGAGCAGAAACCAGAGCAGACGTACAGAAACAAACTAGTATGAATACAATAAGTGGAACAAACTAGTATGAATACAGTAAGAGGAACAAACTATTATGAATACAGTAAGAGGAACAAACTAGTATGAATACAGTAAGTGAAACAAACTAGTATGAATACAGTAAGTGGAACAAACTAGTATGAATACAGTAAGAGGAACAAACTATTATGAATACAGTAAGAGGAACAAACTAGTATGAATACAGTAAGAGGAACAAACTATTATGAATACAGTAAGAGGAACAAACTAGTATGAATACAATAAGTGGAACAAACTAGTATGAATACAGTAAGAGGAACAAACTATTATGAATACAGTAAGAGGAACAAACTAGTATGAATACAGTAAGTGAAACAAACTAGTATGAATACAGTAAGTGGAACAAACTAGTATGAATACAGTAAGAGGAACAAACTATTATGAATACAGTAAGAGGAACAAACTATTATGAATACAGTAAGTGGAACAAACTAGTATGAATACAGTAAGAGGAACAAACTATTATGAATACAGTAAGAGGAACAAACTAGTATGAATACAGTAAGTGAAACAAACTAGTATGAATACAGTAAGTGGAACAAACTAGTATAAATACAGTAAGTGAAACAAACTAGTATGAATACAGTAAGTGAAACAAACTAGTGTTAAGGTAGAAATTTTTACCTCATAACAAAGAGAAGGCCGGAGCCATGTGGCCGGCTTGTGCCGTCGACACGCTGCAATAATAACGCTACCAAAACTGGTTTACAATTATAAGGAATTTAATTCCACTGATGTAAGCACGATTACAGTTATACATTGGAGTATATACTCCTATGACATATTAAAACAATAAAACCCCATTTGCAAAAAACTCTACTCAGCTCCTCAGATATAAAAAACACGTCTGTTCTCTGCGAGCATTCAGGTGAGAGAGAAAAAGGCTTTAACTTAAACCACCCACATCTGTTCGAAACACCTCCTCCTCCGTTTATCCCGATTCCTATTGGCTAACTTCCAGGAGCGTATTCACTTGTCTGGCTCTGAGTTTATTATCACATTCAATGACTGTCAGTTACGTTTTAAACCCTTCTATAATAATCCTTCAAAATGAAAGTTATACTTCTGCAACTTGGCAGAAGTTTCATGCTTCTGCATGTTTATGTTTATGTTTATCTTAATTATGCATTCTCAAAACCCTTATGATTATGACTAACTATGAATTATTAATTATGAATTATTAAACACTTTTATTATATCTACTAACTACAGTTTTTTACTCAAATTTCTTACAATTCCCCCCTAACTCACAGTTCACTGTGAGTTAGCTACTCAAATGTAGTTATTTACTCAATGTCCCTGGAGACCTCCCCCCTACTCAATCCAGGGAGAGGCTTCCTATCTATCTAAACAGAGGCAAACAATTCATGCACACAGATATCATTTCAAGTATTTCTGTTCAGTTCGTTTCAAGATAGAGTGCGTTGAAAATCACTGCCTTCCATGTCTTGGGGCTGGCAGGATCAGGATACAGCCTGTAGGCTAGAGAACACATACTGAGAAGCCTTGACTGTTCTTTTACACTTGACTAAATTACATTTCTTAATCTTTACACCCTAAAATCCCCTTATAACCCAATTAAACAAAAAAGTAAAATCTCGAGATACTCATCCAAAACAATCCATCTATTTCCCAAACTTCCAACATCTCACTGGATGTTTTAGAAGTCCATCTGGGCCTTTATCAGGTCCTTCAGGATCTCCGAGAGGATGGTCAGGAACCGCTCGTGAAGTCCCTCTGGTGGCCTCATCTAGACTGTGGCCATCAGAAGCTCCAATTCGTCCTCATCCTCGTCACATAACTGGTTGCCTGGACTGGTGTCTGGCTCATCGGTGAAGCAATAAACCCCGGTAGAGGTCCACGGATGCAAGGGAACCCCCATCCACAGACAACTCGGCGGTCTATGACGACAGCACACAGAATAATTACGATTGCCAAAAATGTATGTTTTCACTGGCCAAGCATACTTCCCAACCAGTCGGTGAACGGATTCGTGACACCAGAGTTGTCTGCTAGCTCTTGGCTGAGTGCTGTCAGTCCCTCCAGCGCCCTGGTCACCGATCCATCAGGAGCTGTGTTATTTGGAATGAAAGTACAGCACGCAGACCCAAACATCTGGCACACGCCACTTTTCTCTGCTAAATTATCTCGAATGCCATTCTGTTCTGCAAGGTCATTAAACTAGTCTTCGCCAGCTGTGCATGCAGTCCTGATATGGCGTCACTGGTGAAGTTTACTAAACGCTGTTGGTTATAGTAAATGTAGTTGATCCAATCGACATTTTTATTAATCATCACCCTCTGAGAGAAAACAGATTCTAAATCTGCTGCTATTGGATTTCTGGCTTGAAAGTCATTAGACACCCCCCTTGGCAGTCTTATGACATCTTATGTACACTTGGTCATCAAAGGCCCCCTTCGGGCCACCGGCATCTCTTTTGGATCTTCTGTTAGCATGTGGGCGTGGAGAGATGAGTTCTCTATAAGGTGCATCAGTGACAGGCAGGATATAGAATGACAATATAAGTTGCATCAACGCACATCTACCGGTCCAATCTTTAGGCTGGATTGGATATATGGTTCTTCCTCCACACCACCATCATAAATCAGCTCTAGGTGCTGTCTGTCTTAACACACTGTTATATAGATAGTTGCTAGCATTGTGACTGTTGCTACAATTTGCATTAATTTGCAATAATACTACCTACATTGGGCCCTTAGCGGTATCTGAGACTATACAATCAAATGGACCCTCTGTAACCTTGAACAGAGGTGGGGTATTATATTATACAGGTGGGTAATCTCAGTGTAGCCTCTGACAAGTGTGATGGAGGGGCAAAGTGTCATCAGTAAACAGAGTTAAAATACAACTAAATTCAGGACTTATGAGTCTGAATCTTGAAGGAACTGGTGTTGCTAGGGGTTGCTCGGTCCTGAACACACAATACAATCTGTACTACTGACTCTTAAAGGATTACATCTACCCACCCCCTTTGTACACATCACAGGCATAATATGATAACAGCTTCCCATACTTATGTGTGGCAGGCCCACACTCGTCAGTTATGATGCACAAGGTTTTGGACATCCACCCGTAGGTGTGTTCATACTTGGGACAGGAGACTACTTCACAGAAGTCGAACTGGACCGTTGATGTTGTACCTTCTTTGAACATAAGAGTGAGAGTTACATTTTCATAGGTGAGTGTCGTCAGAGAAGCCTCTCTACGTGGTCTGAGATCGGTTTGATTAGCTACTGAGGCTAAATGTCGAATCCTGATGTAGTCATGCATGTGATCTGGTTCCTGTCTGTGGTTAATTCCCCATACTAAGAGGGAAACTACTGAACTCAGGAATAAAATAATTACAGACTTCCATAACCCACTGAACCTAGAGTCTCCTACAGGACGCCCTCGCTTAAACTGTGGGGAAAACGTCATCTTCAGTACTGTCTAACCCCTCTTTTGAGGTGTCTTTGGCTTCAAATTTTCCTGTTTGATGTTCAATCCTGTCTCTGCGAGTGTCTTACTCGTTACCTTCGCTGCTGCACAGTGAGTGAGGTGGTGCCAAGTAGCTCCCATTTTATCTTTTCTGCATGTGAGGTTGCCAATACTACCTCCCATGGACCGGTCCACCTTGGTTCACTCCACCTGCGCTCGTGGACTCTTATCCACACCAGACTGCCTGGTGACACGTCAGCCTGCTTCCTTTCGTCAGCTTCTGCTTCTGCGTTTGTCACCTGAGAAAACAACACTCGGCTCATGTTAGTTAGAGCTCCCGTATATTTCTCAATTTCTAGAGTTAGCAAGTCTAGTTGTGGTTTATCATGACGTTATTAAATCTCAAAAATTGTGAGTAGCACCTTTACTGAAAACTATTCTAAATGTGGATCTACAAAAAATGTTTGACACCTTACCATAAATGTTTGACACCTTACCATATCCCCCCTTCACCTCGATATATCTGCTGTAAGGGATCACATGGCAACCATCTATGTATCTTGGCTATACACTGAACCTCCCCATGGTCCTGGTGACAGCATGGGCATCTGTTGATGTCTCATGGGAGGAGGTCCAGCTGGACCTGGTCGTAGGTACTGCTGATGTTGTGGTGGGAACGGAGCATGTTGTGGTGCTGCACTGATCGGTCCTCCTGCTCTTTTATGAGGGCAATCTCTCACCCAATGACCTTCTCTCCCACATACGTAGCACACTCCTTTACATACAAGACCCCCATGCCCCCCTTTATCGTTACCTCTCCCTCTGTTGGATGCACCACTTCTGCATCGTGGTGGGGGCTGATTGTACACCACTGTGTGGGCTGGTACTGCTGGATTTTGTTGCTGCTGGGCTTCTGCTGCTATCATCTGTTTCTTGGCCTGAACTTTTCTATTTAATTCTCTGTCGATCTCTGCTACTTGCAGTTTCAGCAGTCGCCGCTGCATTCTCCTTATCTCCTCGTCTTCTTTACTTTCTGCTCGTCTTTCCTCTATCTGCTCTTGCAAATCTTTTCTGATGCGTTCTACTTCTGTTACTTCACATTTTAGTCTTCTTACCAGTGCTCCTACTTCCTTACTCTGCTTCTTTAATGTAAACATTATGCAGCCTAGGAGTATTCAAATGTGTGTATTAAATGTGCACGCTTGTCATCACATGAATCAAAGTCAACTCACCCTCTGTGCTGTATGGCGTGTGGCCGTTGACTCCAAAACTGGGATCCACTGCTTCACTTCCCAGATCTGGACCCACTCAACCACGCACCTTGACTAAAACAAACACAGAACTGCCAAAAGTTCAGCAGTAAATGTTAGCATACGTCTGTAGTGTAAGAGAGGTCAACGATCTCTCAAATATGTTTGCGCCGTCCGTGTCAAAATTGATTCTTAGGAACGATGTAAAATAGTAAATGTACCAAAATTAGTCAATACTGGATATGTGAAGGAATCTCGAATCCAAAATTGAAGCTAGAATTCCGAAATCAAACTCAACATCTAAATCAGAATCACAATCACAATCCAGTTCCAAATCAGAATTCGAAAGGTTTAAAATTGGAAGTAAAATGAAATTAAAAAACAATGAATAATTAATCAATTAAATATTGAATTCAACTTTAAAATCAATAACTGTGTTCAAAGATATTCAATCAGAAATACCAATGCAAGTCAAACTGTTGAACTGCACTTACACTCTGGTCTGCACAATAATGAGGCACAATTAAGTTCAAGAATTGAAGAACAACTGAAACCATTAATCTTTGTTAAAATGCTGAATTAAAACCAAAGTCAACGACTAAAGTTATAATGCTTAATTAAAACCAAGGTCAGGATATAAGCTCACAGCTCTTAGACAATGAATCTCTGAAAAATTTACAGATTCTAATCACTTCTTTACGGTTATCTGCAGTTACTCCTTCTTCTGTTTAATTGTTTTTAAATCTCCTTTTCTTTTGCCTTATGTTTTGATGCTTTTAATGGTTTTATGTGAAGCACTTTGAATTACCTTGTTGTTGAAATGTGCTATACAAATAAACTTGCCTTGCATTGCCTTCTGCGCCGAACCGGAAGTTGTTCTGCGCCGAACCGGAAGTTGTCCTGAAACCGGCTTTTTTGTAACGGATATGCTAACCGCAATGCTAACGACAAAAACGGAGCTTCTAATAAAGCATACGCACACACAAGTATCACCAAAATCCCACACTTTAATTCCACTGGTACGCCCTCTGTCTCCTCTCACACTCTACTGGTTATTTTATTTTATAAGCACTTATTTTACATACAGAGTACCGCAACACCGGAGCTACACGTAGCTAGCGTTAGCTCCCCACAGCGCGGTTATAGATCATGCAATGTTAATCATTTTAAACGTATTTCCACGCTGCTAAAACACAGACTAGTCACACGTATTATTGGACTTATTTAGTCATCATTTTAAACGTATTTCCACGCTGCTAAAACACAGACTAGTCACACGTATTATTGGACTTATTGTCCGGTTTTATTACACCTTAAACCTCCGGTTAACAGGTTAATGGCTCCTCCAGACCTGAGTTCATCGTTACGTCTGATCACGAGTTATACACTTCCAGTGTCACCCACTCGCCCAGTCCGCCTAGCACCGCCAAAGCCCATTATGCTACGTCTTCTGAATCATCCACACGACCCCTCTATTTATACACGGCCAAAACCAGCAAGAGTGACTTCCAGAAACCGCAGCCTCAAAAGCTAACTCCCGCTAGCCTAGCTTCGCTATACAGCGTATGCTTCAAGACCTGGGAATTCATGAATAAAACCCGCGAAGGGTTGCACGCCTGGGCCGGAATCTCACAATATTCCAGTCCGCCAAGTTACATACCTGCTTTTGAGCTAGTTATCAGCACAAACCCAACCATGCACCCCAGAGCCAGAGGATCTCAGAGCGGTGCAAAGCTAGTCCGCTTTAGCCGAACAACTACTTGATACCAATGTGATGATTTACTTACAGCGCTGTCTGCCTTTAATTTCTTTATTCTTAGGATCCTTATACTCTTGACTAATCCCTTAAGTTCATCATACTTCAGAAAGTAAATCGTAGCTTACCTCAGTGGAACGTGGCCTCCTCCATGGAACGTACCCACCAGCAACGCCGCGCTAGCCGTTAGCACGCTTAGCCAAGCAGACATTCCCCTAAGATCCTAGAAACTAACTCACAGATTTCATGAAACGGCTCTGCCTACCGATATTGTGGGCCCAGGATGTCTGCTTGACCAACGCCGCCTTCAGCACACACAGCTAGGCCGGTAAGCATGTCCCTTCGTGTGTTGCCAAATTTGTTAAGGTAGAAATTTTTACCTCATAACAAAGAGAAGGCCGGAGCCATGTGGCCGGCTTGTGCCGTCGACACGCTGCAATAATAACGCTACCAAAACTGGTTTACAATTATAAGGAATTTAATTCCACTGATGTAAGCACGATTACAGTTATACATTGGAGTATATACTCCTATGACATATTAAAACAATAAAACCCCATTTGCAAAAAACTCTACTCAGCTCCTCAGATATAAAAAACACGTCTGTTCTCTGCGAGCATTCAGGTGAGAGAGAAAAAGGCTTTAACTTAAACCACCCACATCTGTTCGAAACACCTCCTCCTCCGTTTATCCCGATTCCTATTGGCTAACTTCCAGGAGCGTATTCACTTGTCTGGCTCTGAGTTTATTATCACATTCAATGACTGTCAGTTACGTTTTAAACCCTTCTATAATAATCCTTCAAAATGAAAGTTATACTTCTGCAACTTGGCAGAAGTTTCATGCTTCTGCATGTTTATGTTTATGTTTATCTTAATTATGCATTCTCAAAACCCTTATGATTATGACTAACTATGAATTATTAATTATGAATTATTAAACACTTTTATTATATCTACTAACTACAGTTGTTTACTCAAATTTCTTACACTAGTATGAATACAGTAAGTGGAACAAACTAGTATGAATACAGTAAGTGGAACAAACTAGTATGAATACAGTGAGTGGAACAAACTAGTATCAATACAGTGAGTGGAACAAACTAGTGTGAATACAGTAAGTGGAACAAACTAGTATGAATACAGTAAGTGGAACAAACTAGTATGAATACAGTGAGTGGAACAAACTAGTATGAATACAGTGAGTGGAACAAACTAGTGTGAATACAGTGAGTGGAACAAACTAGTGTGAATACAGTAAGTGGAACAAACTAGTGTGAATACAGTAAGTGGAACAAACTAGTATGAATACAGTAAGTGGAACAAACTAGTATGAATACAATAAGTGCTGAGTGGAAGGCTCAGGTAGTACTTCTTGAGCCTTCAGCCTGATGAAAGATGGGCAGCGACTCTGCTGTCCTGACGTCAGTTCATTCCACCACTGTGGTAATAATGATGATACAAATGTAATCTTTTATTTCCTAATCATTTGAATTTTGTCTTTATGAAGAAAAAAACACAATAAATTAAAAGTACCGGTATAACATTTATTCTTTTTGATGGTTTACTGAAATTATTTTTATAATAAATATTGTGGATCCTTGTAGACCAGCTGATGTACAGACGCAGTTTAATAGACTACAGACGTAGTTTAATAGAATACAGACGTAGTTTAATAGAATAAAGATGTAGTTTAAAATAATACAGATGTAGTTTAATAGAATACAGACGTAGTTTAATGGAACAAAGACGTCGTTTAATAGAATAAAGACGTAGTTTAATAGAATAAAGACGTAGTTTAATATAATACATACGTAGTTTAATACAATACAGACGTAGTTTAATATAATACAGACGTAGTTTAATGGAATAAAGATGTAGTTTAATAGAATAAAGATGTAGTTTAATAGAATAAAGACTTAGTTTAATATAATAAAGACGTAGCTTAATAGAATACAGACGTAGTTTAATAGAATACAGACGTAGTTTAATAGAATACAGACGTAGTTTAATTGAATACAGACGTAGTTTAATAGAATACAGACGCAGTTTAATAGAATACAGACGTAGTTTAATGGAATACATACGTAGTTTAATGGAATACAGACGTAGTTTAATAGAATACAGACGTAGTTTAATATAATACAGACTTAGTTTAATGGAATAAAGACGTAGTTTAATAGAATACAGACGTAGTTTAATGGAATAAAGATGTAGTTGAATAGAATAAAGACGTAGTTTAATGGAATAAAGACGTAGCTTAATAGAATAAATACGTAGTTTAATAGAATAGATACGTAGCTTAATAGAATGCAGATGTAGTTTAATGGACTAAAGACGTCGTTTAATGTAATACATATGTAGTTTAATAGAATACAAACGTAGTTTAATGGAACAAATACGTAGTTTAGTAGAATACAGACGTAGTTTACTGGAACAGAGACGTAGTTTCGTAGAATACAGACGTAGTTTAATGGAACAAAGACGTAGTTTAATAGAATAAAGACGTAGTTTAATAGAATAAAGACGTAGTTTAATATAATACATACGTAGTTTAATACAATACAGACGTAGTTTAATATAATACAGACGTAGTTTAATGGAATAAAGATGTAGTTTAATAGAATAAAGATGTAGTTTAATAGAATAAAGACTTAGTTTAATATAATAAAGACGTAGTTTAATAGAATACAGACGTAGTTTAATAGAATACAGACGTAGTTTAATAGAATACAGACGTAGTTTAATTGAATACAGACGTAGTTTAATAGAATACAGACGTAGTTTAATAGAATACAGACGTAGTTTAATGGAATACAGACGTAGTTTAATAGAATACAGACGTAGTTTAATAGAATACAGACGTAGTTTAATAGAATACAGACGTAGTTTAATATAATACAGACGTAGTTTAATGGAATAAAGATGTAGTTTAATAGAATAAAGACGTAGTTTAATGGAATAAAGACGTAGCTTAATAGAATAAATACGTAGTTTAATAGAATAAATACGTAGTTTAATAGAATGCAGATGTAGTTTAATGGACTAAAGACGTTGTTTAATGTAATACATATGTAGTTTAATAGAATACAGACGTAGTTTAATAGAATAAAGATGTAATTTAATAGAATAAAGACTTAGTTTAATAGAATAAACACGTAGTTTAATAGAATAAATACGTAGTTTAATAGAATAAAGACGTAGTTTAATAGAATACAGACGTAGTTTAATGTAACAAAGACATTGTTTAATGTAACAAATACGTAGTTTAATAGAATACAGACGTAGTTTAATAGAATACAGACGTAGTTTAATAGAATAAAGACGTAATTTAATAGAATAAAGACGTAATTTAATAGAATAAAGACGTAATTTAATAGAATAAAGACGTAGTTTAATAGAATAAAGACGTAGTTTAATATAATAAAGACGTAGTTTAATAGAATACATACGTCGTTTAATAGAATAAAGACGTAGTTTAATAGAATACAGACGTAGTTTAATGGAATACATACGTAGTTTAGTGGAATACAGACGTAGTTTAGTGGAATAAATACGTAGTTTAATAGAATAAAGACGTAGTTTAATAGAATACAGACGTAGTTTAATGGAATACATACGTAGTTTAGTGGAATACAGACGCAGTTTAATAGAATAAAGACGTAGTTTAATCTAATACAGACGTAGTTTAATATAATGCAGACGTAGTTTAACAGAATAAAGACGTACCTGTGGTAGGATTCCATCTGGTCGTCTGAGTCCACAGACAAACACTCATCCAGTTTCTTGGATGATAAATGGGCTCTGGTGCTTTTTTTTTTAAGGTGTGGGGGGGATTGGGGGTGCGTGAACCCGGTTGGGATGTAGAAGGGGGTGCGTGGCCTAAAAAGTTTGGGAACCGCTGCAATAGACCATAAAGCAGGGTATGCTTTAGGGCGGGGCTACCTTGTGATTACCAGAGCCGTGCGACGTTTCTACATCACCCTCTGCAGACCAAATATGCTCATTCCCGTCCACTGGCTGCAGAAAAACAAGATCATGACGGCTGAAATGCCAAACTCAAGGCTTCAAACCCGCAGTCCACAACACCAGTTGGATTATGAGTCTATCACACTCAGTCTATGGTGGTTACCGGCCAACCCTCTTACTGCACCTCATTGGCTCAGTCCATCACCCAAATGCATTTTTTCTGGCTGTAGTAAAGGCTTGGTCCAGGCAGAAAGTGAAGTTCATGCAAACTTCCTCGTGAAACTGTAGCTAGAAGCTTGGTGATGTTGTGGTTAGTTGCGCGACTATTTGGTGAACTACTGTAGCCGGAGAACAAACCGCTAACATGCTAACCAGCTGGAAGTATTCACATAGTTTAGTCAACAGACCAGTCCTCCATTGTGCAATCTCGGAATTCATCAACTATCTGTCTGATGACGATTTAGCCTTTGGTGGCAACGGCCAATATTTTTGGGATAATGGTTATCTGGGTCAATATTCATATCATCTTCATGCGGTGGTCATTGTTTACACTCCGATTAGCAACTGGAACTAGCAACGGACCAGCTTGTTTCACAATAATCCAGTTTACACTCATCATCATTGTCAGACGAAGGCGGTGGATTCGGAAATTTCAATTTGTCCAAAGCGCGCCACCAAATCCCACTCAAAAGCAATCGATCAATACAAACGCAAACCAGAGCGCTTCTGATACTAAAATCTTGTCCCGCTGCCTCCAGATTCAACATTCCCATATGTGTTTATAGAAATGATCTACTGTGTGGCATTTGTATTCCTCCAAGAGGACAATTATATAAAAGAGATGGTACAACACAGCTAACAGGCTTGGATTTGGGAGAATCACAAGGGTTTAATTTGTCCCCACGGACAAATGTTCTGATCAAAGCGATTGATTTGGAATGAAATGTCCGTTTGATATGCTGATGTGACCAGACATTTGCAGACACAGACCCTGCAGCGTTGCCAGGGGGAAAGAGACAACATTTGGCAATAGAACAGTTACTGTACTCTGTTAAACGTAAGTTAATAATACCATAATCAAGTAACAATCAGATAAGACACAAGTGACTGATGTCTGATTTTGATTGAAACCGTTTTTTATCGGTTAAATTGAGGCAGTCCAGCCTGAGCGAGGCCCTTGTCTTTGATAAACCATCTTAAAGCATGTTGGAGTCACTTCAACCGCTGCCGCCCGCACCGAACCTCTGTTGACACAACCAGAAGCGAGCTTAACAAGCCCATCGGACGGGCCGGCACTAACCCAACCCGACACCGGACTCTGCTCTCGACATGCGCCGACAACGGCCCCGGCCTACCTCGCCTGATGCTGGCCAGAAGTTTTAAAGCTGTGGCCAACTCGACGGATGTAATCCTTTGTGTATTTCCACAACAGAGGAATCAGATGAAGACCGTTACATTTGGTTGAAAGTTCCCCAAAACAACTAATTAGTGGACTTTGAGCTGTAGTATTGAATTATTATTTCTGAGGTCAAAAATGAGTTTTTCACAGACAATAGTGATCAATAAAACAATTTTAACTTAAGGTCCACTTACTAGCTCTTCCAGAGCTTTCAATTGCGTTTCACAACATTCATCATAGAGGGTTGCTTCCAAAATGTCATACGTTGGTCACATGATGCCAACTCCATCCTCTAAAAAGGACGTAAGGTTTTTGGTTGAAAGCTCCCACACAGGCTAGTAAGTGGACTTTGAGTTCAAATTCTTTTGTAGAATTACTATCTCTGAGTTCAAGAATTCAATTTTCACAGAAATAGTAATTCAATAGAAGAAATTTAACTCGAGGTCAACTTACTTTCAATGCTTTCAACCACATTCACAGCATTCATCGTGTGGTTTTCTTCCTGCGTACTATTTCTGAGGTCAAGAATTCACTTTTCTCACTCAAGTTTAGTCGATTTTTAGAAAGATAATCTGCAGCATCAACTGGCCTGGACGCTGTTGTCGTAGTGTATTTCAAATCTTGCTCTGGTGTTCAATGTTAAAAGCATGATCAATGAACTAGATTTCTAAAAGAAAAAGAAAATAATAATCATTTTATTTTGTCACTAATTCACCCATACATGTTACACCATGTTGTTCTTGGTACGCACAGACGCCACCAAATGACTCGGTCGTCACGCCCGTGTGTGTGTGTGTGTGCGCGCGCATATGTGAGGGAGCGTGACTCTGTGTTTAGGGTGCATGTGCAAGCTTTGTTTGCGCAAGGATACGGCTCTATAGAGCAAGAGTGTGTTTGTTTCCTTTTATATTTAGCCCGTCTTTATTGGGATCTCATTTTGCCTAATTGGGTGCGTCCACACTTCGCCCAGCCTCTCTCTGGTTTTATGTGAATTCCGATTTATATGTTCCTTTGTGCATGGGTTTTACTGGAGTGAGCCATGAATTGGCGTGCAATTATTTGCACTTGCTGTGTGTGTGTGTGTGTCTGTGTGCGTGTGTCTGTGCTCGGTGCAGCGTGTGGTCAGTCTGTGGTTGCGGCAGTGGGAGGAACGGCAGGGCAGGCTGATAACAGAGTCTGAAGGGACCTCACATCCACCACCACTATTTTTACCGGAGCGAAGCTTCTTGCAACTCACACTGCAAGACACACACACACACACACACACACACACACACACACACACACACACACACACACACACACACACACACACACACACACACACAAGCAGTTAAAAGCCTCACTAGAAAACAAGGCGTACAAATAGGATATTTTTCATATTTAGCACTGCCACACCAAAGGGTTGGTTTTTTTGCTCAAAGTTGCAACCCAAAGCTCTAGAGGGTTGGTTGTGCTACTATGGTCATACAGTAGAGAATGTTAGGAAATTAAAGCTGCATTAATCAACATCTTTATATTTAAGCTGGGTTTGGTTATCGTCAAAAGTATTTTTTGTTCTATTTATTCCTATTAGATCCCGACAGCAATCAGTATCAGCAATCTAATGCTCTGACAAGAATAGAAATAAATCGGTATATGTGGCTGTTGCAAAAACTGTAATAAGACTATGCTACCTGCCCGTCTGCCTGCCCGTCTGCCTGCCTGTCTGCCTGCCCATCTGCCTGCCCGTCACTGGAGTCTTCCACAAGCTGCTAGCTTAACAGCTCGGAGTGCTAACAATAGCCATCTTCGTTGTTTACGTTCTTAACGATCATTTTGGGGGAGTGGCTGTGGAGAGAGGCCAGAAGGGGTCGGACTGTCACTTTTGAAATAAAGTGATCCAAATCTTGCTAATTTCTCAAAATTGAAAAAAATCTGACCACTCTAACCCACTGTACACTGTAACCCACTGACCACTCTAACCCACTGTACACTGTAACCCACTGACCACTCTAACCCACTGTACACTGTAACCCACTGTACACTGTAACCCACTGACCACTCTAACCCACTGTACACTGTAACCCACTGACCACTCTAACCCACTGTACACTGTAACCCACTGTACACTGTAACCCACTGACCACTCTAACCCACTGTACACTGTAACCCACTGACCAATCTAACCCACTGTACACTGTAACCCACTGACCACTCTAACCCACTGTACACTGTAACCCACTGACCACTCTAACCCACTGTACACTGTAACCCACTGACCACTCTAACCCACTGTACACTGTAACCCACTGACCAATCTAACCCACTGTACACTGTAACCCACTGACCACTCTAACCCACTGTACACTGTAACCCACTGACCACTCTAACCCACTGTACACTGTAACCCACTGACCACTCTAACCCACTGTACACTGTAACCCACTGACCAATCTAACCCACTGTACACTGTAACCCACTGACCACTCTAACCCACTGTACACTGTAACCCACTGACCAATCTAACCCACTGTACACTGTAACCCACTGACCAATCTAACCCACTGTACACTGTAACCCACTGACCACTCTAACCCACTGTACACTGTAACCCACTGCTCACTGTAACCCACTGACCACTCTAACCCACTGCTCACTGTAACCACCTGCCCAGTACGAAACAGCAACGTTAGCGATTAGCTTTTGAACACAGTGGGGCATTTAGAGCCAGATATTAGATACTAATGCTGCTTTATAGTTGAAATGAATAACAAATCATTTGGAGAGAATCAGTTTACCTGAAGTTGTGTAAATAATGAGGAATATTTCTCAAGAATCCTATTTTTAAAATTAGTTTGAGTACAATACAGAGAAACCTACCAACAAGGTCACATATACAATTATGTTTTGATGTTTACTTGGAATGTAAAAGTGATGACATTGGAACTTATTTTGAAGGTGCCCTGTGAAGTTTTTGATGACTGTCTTTATAAGGCAGTGTGTTTATCTCTGGGTGCTGATTATATGTGTTTGAGTGCAAACGCATGAGGACGCACATACACGTTTGTTTACCAGAAAACTCAGGGCACCCTTTAAACGTCTGAAACCCTCTTCACTGAAATCCACTTATTCTGAGTGTACAGCATTTAGGTTTGAAGGGGTAATGATGATACATTTCCTACAGGTGTAGTAGTTGTAGCCGTACTAAATGAAGCACGGTGCCTCATCGTGGTACTCTGAACAAACGGCAAGAGAAAAAAAAAAACACGGTTAAGGAAACAGAAATGAGGCTGCAGCAGGTCTGTGTGCTTCAGCCTCAACGTCTCCCATTCAGCTCGATCCAATCCCAGCGTCTCCTCCCTCACGGGGTGGAGTTGTGTCTTTCGGGAGGAGGAACAGAGAGGCGGCCTTTTTTTCTATAAATATTCCGGGGTTCTTCCATGCCGGGCTGGATCGAGCCGGTTGAGCGTCCCAAGCAGGGACTTCCCAACCCGGTGGGTGAGGTGTAGCTGTGGAGAACTGACACTGGAACCAGTGCTGGCATCAGTGCCGCCCTGTGCTTCTGAATGACTCAACCAATTTCATAACTGGATGCAATAAAAACTGAACACAACCACTGAGGGCCCTTTTTTTTTGGTTTGTTTCAACAGCCTGTAAGCAACAAAAACAAACCAAGTTAGATGATTCTGAGAAGCCAGATTCCAGCGTGTCGCCTCAAACATGATTGTTGTTGAGTTTGACGCCACGTCGGACCATTTGTTGACCACTAAGATCAACAAATGGACACATTAGTACGCCCTCCAAGGCCGCATGTCACATAATGTCACATAATGTCCTGTTTGGTCGCGTACCAGCAGGTTCAAGAGGCCAGAACATTTAAGGCCAAGAGTCCAACAAAAATCGAATGTAGATTATTCGCTCCAGTATGACTTTACAGAACAAACAGGGCAATGGGACACTCTTAGAATCGTTTGATACTCCCTTGTCAAACACAAGATGCGATCATTGTTTCGATGGATTGACCTGGGAATCTGCCAAAACTGTCACATGAGATTTCGGTAAGTCAATTAGAAGCTCGGAAAGTATTTGCAGAGACCAGTTCAAGTGTGACCCGTCCTTAAGCTCCAGCTTTGTTTTTGACAGCGGAGTCACTTTGAAAGGTTCAACATTGGGTTTGGGAATCCGCTGCAGTAGGTGAGGAAGCCTCAGAGGGGGGACAGCGAGAGGGAGATGTGTGGAGGCTGTTTGGATGAGCCAGTGGGTGTCGCCTGGGCGTGGAGACTGCAGGAGAGGAGAGAGAGAGACCAGGGGCAGGCCAGGACCCGGTGGCCAGGCTTGGTGCTACGTGGTCGGCCTGGTTTTTCCCCCACGTTTCCTTCCCTGTGCTGAGTAATGAATGGCTTCCTACTGGTCTGTGGCCGTGGCCCCGGCTTAAAGAGTATACTTACCAAGGCCCAGAATACACACCCCAGCCAGCCAGCCAGCATCCTGGCCTCTGAACACTCCCAACCACCAGTCCACCTGCTACGAACTGGCTCCGTCACACGCCGTCACATCAGCCGCGACGAAAAAGAATGATTCCATCTTCAACGGGGGGAAAACATCCTCTTTGTTTTGTGGGATAATTCTTAAACATTTTCCTGTCACCATTACATACTGCACGGCTAGGGCCTGCATCCACATACAACATAGCATCTTTTTTCACTTGTTGCCAGGAGAGCGCTACAATTTGGAAAATCTCTGAACTTTTCAGAAAATTGAGGAGAAACTTGTTGTGGCCGTCTATCCTGAACATTACATGATGTCCTTTCATTGGTGAGACTACTGTGAAGTGTTAACGTGCTCCTTCCTTGTTGAGTGTTTGACTCAACATTACGTTTTTAACCAAGGGTTTTATTTGTGCCGATTTCGGAGGGACTCCTCTAGATAAAGCGGTAAAGACGCGCTCAGACTGAAATCTGAGATTGATCCTTCAAACTGCTAATGGAAGTATATCTCAAACAAGACTGAACTCTAAATAGGTACATACTTCATTCCAGTAAGATCTCCAACTCTTACTTCACTGTACAGGAAGATTTTAGGGTGAAATGAGGTAGACATATTGGCACCAACTGGAGATTTAGAGTTTCATGTCTTTGGACACTTTGAAAACTGGTTCATCCGGAAGGAACCCACAGGTCGACCAGTATGCATGGTCTACCTGTGGGTTCCTACACACCTCAGGGCCCTGGCTGAACCATGGACCTGTTGACTGTGAGGGTGACCCTCAATGCCAAACCAAGGCAACAGTTGGTCCCCTTTTCCCCGTTAGTGAACACACTTCATCAGCTCGTGTATAAATGTAATAGATGACAGCGCTCACATGTGTGTTGATTCAGGAGTGTGTAATTGTGTATTTGTGTGTACGTAGGTGCTGTTTCTGCTGCGCTCCTACCAGACCGACTCGCACAGACCCCTGCCAGCAGGAAGCGGCATCACCGAAGGCCTCCGTCGGCGCATGTGGCTCGCCTCTCGGTAATCCTAGACACACACACACAGATAAGCATCCCTCCTGCCCTCCCGACTCAGCTCACCAGAAGAATAGCTCCTTGTCTCACCGTTCATCCCCTCCACGACCGTGTCCGCTTCATGTCCTGCCCGGGCTTCCATTTCAAAGCGACCGCCTGCTGTCCCATCCGCAGACCCCCCCCCCATCCCCCTTCTACCTCTGGCCCTCTCTCGCTCGAGATCGAGGCCTCAAGATCGGGTGCAGATTACCCCGTCGGCCCCCTCCTGCCCGGCTGAGGTCAGGCCCGGGTCTCCAGTCTCCACCGTGCTGCGGCTGCACGGCAGATAGCGCCGGGGTCGCCGGGTTAGCAACACTAGCCCTGCTAGCCGCGCTTGGTTACACTGATGAGCCTTTATTAAGATGACGAGGCGGATTCTTGCTCACCGGAGCGCGCCCGCCGCCCGTCCGTTTGATCATGCAGAGCCCGGCACAGGTCAGACGAACCTCTGTTTGGAGAAAACGCTGCTTTCCCTTCCAGAACACCACTCATTCGAAGCGGCCACCGACCAAAAAGGAAGGAATGCATTGTTCGCCTGGTCTGAGTCAGCGTCTCTGTGTTGTGTCATTTTGGTCTCCTTCTGGCTCCAAGAGGGTGACCGATGGCTGCAGACACGCGTGTTGCTCACTGCAGTTGGCTTTGTGGCGGAAATGAAATTCCCCTGCTGACGATATTGCTTTAAGAAAAACAAATATGTATGAAATTGTCATCCAACAAAAAGTTGAAGAGAGAGAATGTGAGATATATATGACGCATATGTTTCAATATCCATGTGGCCTCAATATATAGGCAGTAAGTGCTCAAGAGCATGTTGGGGGAAAAAGAAAGATCTGATGAGTCAGCTGCCCTCATAACGGTGTCTAATCTAATTTTTCTAAAGATTATTTCAATTTAATTCTAAAAGAATTTGAAAGAAGTTTGTAGACCTGATGACTGATCAGAAAAGTACCAGATCTCAACTTCAAAAAGATACATTTTATCATCATTTGTCAGAGCAACCCTTTCCCTTCCCAGAATCAGTATTTTAATTCAGCACTTCACATAAAACTTTCAATGGTTATGACCTGGATTCATGTCATCACTGGAGTAATATCAGTCAGGTTAATGTATGTTTGTGGGCAGTCTGTAACGGTGTGTAGCGTTGGTTAAAGCCACTTTCTCGCTCACACATGACCATTAAAGTTGACAGAAAATATGAAAAAGGCTGAATAACAACATGAGAAGTTACCATGACAACAGCGGTGGAGAAATGACTTAACTTGGGGACGATAAAGAAACCTTTTTCGAATCTCGTTTAAGATGCTCCCACGAACAGTAGTTGATAATCCCAATACCTCATGCTTTGGTGGGGACGTGAGAGCGACACACAGTATGGACATTTCAATTATTATTTTGACTAATTTACAGAAACATTACATGCAACAGTCCAGTAGCTTCCACCTTCTCGTCCCCTCTCTCTCAAACACACACACACACACTCAACCCACTTCACAGGACTCTCCCCCGACCAAATATGTTCTCACTTTGGCCACACACACACACACACACACACATATTCACAGACACACACACTCTCCCCCAGCCCTCTTCCCATGCTCCATCGTGTGTGTGTGGAGATTTGTGTGTGTGGATTTGTGTGGGAGCGTGTGTCTTATTAATATCCGAGTGATGACAATGTGACGTCAAGCTCACACACTGTCTCCCTTGTTTTCACACACACACACACACACACACACACACACACACTCTTGCGGGCTTTCACAGAGCTGTGGTCATACCCTTGATTGAACTCACTGAACACACACTTCACACGGCCCACACACGCTGCTCCACTTAAGCCATAAGTAGATATAACGCATTAATGTCAACATTCACAAATAACACCATTCGGATAATTCTACATTGTGACTGCAGGCTACTGAATGACTCAGTTATTATATTTATGAATATGGAGTAAATCTGTTCTTTGCTTGTTCCCACCATGTAGACTGTAAGTGAGTTAATCAGATCTGGGAACAGCTGGAGGCCCCTCATGTGATGGTCCTCACTCTGGGCTGCAAAATGAAAACACACACCGCCGTCCTATTCAGCGAGCTGTTGACCCAGTAATGACAGTGACTTGTTGTTTGGGCAGTCAATGATTCTCATCTGTCGGCCAATCACGGCCACATGCCCCAACTAACGGGAATCACGCTGAAACCGTTATTTTATTTGTCGAAAACATTTCATGTGACTCTTGTATCTATAATACAATAACCTTTAATAAACCAGGAATGGCTTAATATGAGATGAACAAATCTCATCTTCAGGAGTGTCCTGTCCCAGACCGGCTGACACAATCATGAATTACAGAATATTACAGTAATACAATATCACATTAAAACAGAAATGTTATAAAATCATTAATTTGTTACGGTAATTATTTTTGATCAATATTGAGATTGTGCTTATTTATCACGAATATTCATTGATTTTAGGCACTTTTACATTCAGATGAACCGGCTTCACCTTCCATGCTACGCTACGTTCTTGTTGATATACATATCGGGGCTGCACGATATTGGAAAAATATCTATAATGTACGAAAATGCAGGAATATTCACCCAGGTTTTTGTGGGCTCGGTTTTTAACTTGAATGCATCATTGTGGTGAAAATTAGGAGGCTAGATGAATGGATGTGAATGGCGATGACGCGGGGAAAATAAATAAGTCAATGACCCTTCGGACAGCCTACTTCCGGCACCCGTCGACCCAACATCTTCGGCAGAGATGGCCTCATCTGACCCCAAAAAACACACCTTTGTTCCCGTTTTCAATCATTTACGTAATATATTGAGAAAATGACTTAGTGTATGGGAACTCACGAAAGAAAAGAACGATTCAAATGTATTATTGCGGCACCAAAAGGCGTGGTGATTAAAATGTTTGCGCCAGTGAAACCGATGTAAAAAGTCAGTCCGGAGCCCTGTTACCTGGCTGCTCGTACAATCCACCTCCTACTCCATCCGTCTGGGTACAGTTGAGTTAAACTCACTGAAGTTTACACTAAAGACCGGTTCTTGTGAAACTAGAGATACAACCACAAGACCCAATACACAAACCTTGTGGGGAGAAAGCGCCAGAAAGCAGCTCATAAATGAAGCTTGACTTTTATCTACACAGACAGAAGATAAGAGGTCTGATCAGGAGGGAAATGACCCGAGCCCTTGAGATCACAACAAATCACAAACCAATCGACTCCTTTGAGCTCAACATGTCCGATGACCTAATTCAGCGGCTTGTGGTGAGACATGAGCCTGTTTGTGGAAGAAATCTCCGTCAGTGATGCTGATGGAGGAAAGATAATCAATGAGGGCAGTGTGCGCTCTTCAGCTTGATTAATGGTTTTGGAACATTTTTTCAGGTCTTTCGTTCTAAAAAGTTTCTTTCTTCAATGCAGAAGGAAGTTTAAAGGCACAAACAAAGATGAATTTGATGAAATGTCAAAAAAAGATTTGTTCTTTCTTCGTAGACACAATGGCTGCGAGGTGACCAGAGGAGCCTTTCTGGATGTGTTGGTGTGCCTGTGTGGGCCAAAGATCAGTCTCCTGGACGGTGAGTAGTCGCTCAGGTTTCGACCTGAAGCAGGATACAACAACAACTCTCTCAGTCCGACGTGTTTGTGTCACATGGTTACCAGATGATCAGCAACCTCTGTCTCTGAGAAGTGAAGCCAGTGCGGAAGTGTTCTCTCTACTGAGCAGCAGCTGGCTCAGCTTGCGTTTAACCGTATTTGTGTTGCTCCTAGCTCACTATCTGGCAAACCTTCCTCTGGCTGAGACGTTCAGCAGTTACTGCCTCTAAAAGAACACACGGTGCACTTCATGACGGCGTGCTGTGTGTCCAGCAGAGACTTCAATGTGAGTTTTAGAGCAAACGGATCGGAATGGAAATCTTACAAATATTTCATTAACATCAAGTCAAAAGTACAAAATAGGGAATTGAGTAGATAGAAAAACAATCATTAGATACGATTTTATACATTATAGGATGATAATTGACCACATCATGGTAAATCCTCCAAAAGTAATTGAAATATAAATACTAAATTAAAACAATATCGACTGATGACTTCATTTACTTTATTCAATTTAGAAATAATTCTAAGTCTCATATTGAGAGGAAACCATTGAACGTGGTCTCCTTTGTGCTCACTCTTGTTTTCGACTTGATTGGGATTTAGATGATCTTTTTGCTGATGTCAGCCGCCTGCTGGAAAGTTGATCAGCTCAGCAACTGTGTTGCTGTGAACCGAACCCGTGAATACTTTATAGTCTTAACAGACGACCCCGCCGCAGCGTTTGCCGGCGAGGCTGTGCACCACTCTCTCCACCCCTCCATTTAGACTGATTGTTGACAGAAGTCAGCCCCCCCCGTGTGTGTGTGTGTGTGTGTGTGTGTGTGTGTGTGTGTGTGTGTGTGTGTGTGTGTGTGTGTGTGTGTGTGTGTGTGTGTGTGTGTGTGTGTGTGTGTGTGTGTGTGTGTGTGTGTGCGTGCGTGCGTGCGTGCGTGCAGACCGGCTGGGGGTCTCTGCTGCGGAGGAATGTGAAACCGAAGGCGAGCGATCTCTGACAGATGGTGGGATTGTGCCTGTGACCCAGTTTATGATGGAAAAAAAAGAAGGGGGAGGGGGGGGGGGGCACTTATGTTTTCGGTCGGCCATGTGCTGAACACATGTCGGTCTTGACAGTGGAAATACCGAAGATTTCTCAAAACAAGCCCGTTGATTGAGCGCCCGGCCCGGCTTGGCTCGGCTCTGCCCCTTACATAACTAAATAAGCACCCTGAGGCTCACACACACCTCCAGGGCCTCTCTGTTATTATCACCAGTCGCTCTTCAACCTCTCGCCCTCCCTCGCTGGTCCGTCTCTCCATCTCTCCTTCCTTCCTTCTCCTCATTTCCTAAGTCCCTCACCCTCTTTCCTCGTGTGTAACTGCACCTTTCAAACAAATCAGTTCTACAAAATAAATAAAAACGAAGCCACAGGTTGGGCAAGTTCATGCGAAAAGCATCACCAGGAGTAAAGGAGGTGACCAACCAGCCCCCCCCCCCCCCCCCCCCCCTTTAACTGGTACCCTGCATCAAGTAGGAACTTTGTATTTACCAGCCAATTCCAGTCGGCTCTGTGTGAGCGCCCACATTTCTCTGCCTCGGCCCTTTGATCCACGCAGACTCATAAAAACAACCCCCCCCCCCCCCAGTCAGCCACTTCATCTCAACCTGCGCCAGTCTTCTGTTTCTTTTGCTTTTCAGCTGTGCCAGTAAAAAAGGAGCTGAGCGGTTTGGTGTGAGGGAGGGAAGAGGGTAAGTGGGGGAGAAAAGGAGACGCGTAAAAGTTTAAAGTATTGTTGAATTAGCTGGAATCTTGTGTGTCAGCATTCGTGTGGATGTGAAGGTAAAATGTGGTGTGAAGTGAGTCACTGCTCCTCTGACTGAGAATCTGTTATGAGCACTGATTCATTTCCTGCTAAATCTTCTGTTTGTGCTGAAGAAAAACACTTTAGGTCAGAAACTTCATGTTGTAAATTTTGCTGTGTGAATTAATTGGATATTTTTCTCAAGTGACGTCACTCGAGTCGGCTTTGGTCGGGGCTGAGGACTGCTAGATCATAAGTGAGGCTAGTGGCTGCAGGCTACGTTAGCCGACGCCACCGCAGCACAACCACAGCCTGTATATAAGAAGTGGACGTTGTCGTCATGACGTCACCAAGTGCTTTGTGGACTGCTGTTTTGAAGCCTCGAGTTTGGCATTTTGGTTGTTGCCATCTTGGATTTTGATCGTCGCCATCTTGGTTTTGTGCAACCAGTGAAGGGAAGTGACCATATTTGGACTGCAGAGGAGTAACGTAGAGATGCCGTATACGGCACCTGCCAATCACAAGGTAGCACCGCCCTAAAGCATCCCCTGCTTTATGGTCTATTTGACTCTAAATGGACCATAATTTACTAAATGAGCATCATGCTGTGTTGAAGAAGACTTGAAACTAGAGATTGAGACCATAAACTCATGTTCACAATGTTTACTGAGGTAATAAATCAAGAGAGAAGTAGTCATTTTCCCATACACTTCTATACAACCAGAGGCGTCGCCCCCTGATGGACACTAGAGAGAATGCAGCTTTAAGAAGCTTTGCTTCACTTGTCAGAACTGGAGGTTGCCTCCTGAGCACAGCACACCCGGATCAGTGCTAAGCTAAATCGATAGAGCTGTCTTTTAAAGGACAGCTATGGTTACACAGACGGAACGTGTTGACTCAAGAGAGTTATTGGTTGCTGTAATCCTTCATGAAGCGACGCCTTCGCAGCGTGACTACACGCTCCACAGTCCTCGTTCTGCACAAAGATACATTGTCAAGTTCATCTCAAAGGTGCTTTCAAGCTCTGAGAAGCAGTGTTTGTACGAGTGCATAACAAAGCCTAACCCATGTACATAAGGCTGATGGTTTGGCTAAAATCAACCCACAACAAATCCCCAGCAAAGGTCAAGAAGAAGACCGTAATACTATTGTGAGGCCTCCAGGATACACTGAATTTGTTCTTGTGAGACACTCTGAATGTAAATATTGTTTTACAATAACAGAGCACCTTCAAGCTTATATGAGGCAAAAAAAAGAAAAGTATCTATCTTGGTGCTGGTGGTGGTAACTCTCTCAGCGGACATACATGTGAGTGTTGTATTAAGATAGACTCTGTCTTTCTTCACACACACAAAACAGGAAAGTGTTTCCATAATTCGGCTGTTGGCAGCTTTAGCGCATGAGACTGATGTTGATCTTTGTCTTCTTGGTGAACCATCGCAGTTCCGTAGTTACACACTGCTTTCTTTTCACACCAACCTGCTCCAATTCAATGTGAAGAGAAGAAAGTTTGTACTCCTCCTCCTCCTTCTATGAAATACTACAGGAAACGCCGGTCCACGCTTTATACCCCGCGGGTTCCCAACACGGGGGTCAAGGCTCCCGGTGGGGTCGCAAGATACATCTCGGCGGTCGGGAAGACAAGAATAAGCTAAATGTAGATTTGTTCTTTCCTTTCTCCAAACATTCTGAACCTCTCTACATGATCAGAACTCTGCTCCTATTCAAACTAAGAGTTTAGTTGAGCTCACAGCTCGTAGACGCACTGGGTCCAAACCACTCGCGCCTTTAAAACACATCAGAGGAAAGTATTTATAACATGTATGATTGATATTGATGCAGTATTAATATTCTAGCACAATAAAAAAAAGCAGAGCTTCGGTCTGGAGTCGTCCACTAAAACACGTTTCCCTGCTGTAGAGGCCGTAGATGCCGGAGAGGCCGTTGTCATAAGTGTTTGGCAGACAATCGGCGGCAATGCGGGCAGCAAAGTAGTAAAAGTTCCACATGAATTTAGGAATCCAAAAGCAACTGGGAGACAAAGACGTCATTTTTTTCTAAAGCTGTTAATTCTATCACTTTTAGTGTGTGTGTGTGTGTGTGTGTGCGCGTGTGTGTGTGTGTGTGTGTGGACACAGAGTTTTTAGGGTAATTAGAGGGAGGAACCTTGTAGAAGGAGGTCAGCTCTCTCACACTGTGTCACACACACACACACTTCCGCTCTGTTTTAAGCGACACTTCTTTTGAAGCAGTTTATTTTGGCGCGCTGACCCTCCGTCCTCCATCCAAACGTGGTGCCGTGCCCATCTCACCCTACTCCACCACCTGGCCAGGGACATCTCACCCAGATGTGCTAGTTACATTTAGTTTAGATATTTGAGCTAAGCTGTAAAACGCAGGTTAGTTCAAATCTCCCCCAACACATGATCCTCAAGGATGATCTAAAGCAGGGGTGTCAAACTCATTTTCACTCTGGGGCCACATCAGCATCACAGTCGCCCTCAAAGGGCCGGTTGTAAATGTAAGACGGTGTAACTGTAACCCTAACATATTTAGTTTCCCGGGATATCTGTGACTTCCACAACACGTACCAAGCAGAAATAGAGGTTATTTTTTCCATGGTTAATGGCGGACAGTTGAACGGCTTTCAGGGCGATAAGCCACGCCCCCTCTCCGGCGTGTCCAGTGCGAATGACCACAAATAGCCCCCGGCGAGACCGGCGGCGCAAATGTCTCAACTCAACTTTTTTTTTTCTACTCAAACATCTCCGCGACTTATTGAGTGGCGTAATAATCGCACGACACAACGAATCGTTGCCAACTTTGCTTTAACCAATAGGCTCCAAAAGGAGGACCTATACATAAACGCATGCGCACTCTGTCTAAGCGCCTTTAGCTTTCACTTTTCTAGGTCCGTGCACGTATAACTGCTGGACATAATACTTCTGTTACAAATAAATGTTATTGCTTGAATTTAGCTAAACGCCTCGATCTCAGTCTGTTCACTCGAGTTACATCCTCAACATCAGATCCCGCTAGCAACACCTCACATCTCCGAAATCGTCAGAGCAGATGTTTAAATCGGCTGAATCTTGACAAACCGACCACAGATTTGGTGCTTAAACAACTAACTTCTCGCCTCAACGGTCCGGGCATTCGGACCGTGCTTGGCTCGATGTGAACATTGAATTGGAACAGTACTTGGGCTGAGACTGATGACGTTTCACAAGTCCACGAGTTTACAAGTACCGGTACAGAGAAGTACGCATGTTGAGAAAGGCACGATCACTTGTTGGAAATCCTCTTAATGGGTTGTTGCTTCTCCTGTCCACCTGTTGTGATAGTTTTAATGTCGGCACACAGACAATATGCTATCTCATGACTTCGACTTTCTATCTCATAATGTCGACCATGGGGATATTTTTGTTTTCAATATCTAACTTTAAATTTTTGTAAAAAAAAAAAAAAAAAAAAAAAAAAAAAAAAAAAAATTGCCGGGCGGATTCGCGGGCCACATAAAATGACACGGTGGGCCGGATCCGGCCCGCGGGCCGGATGTTTGACACCCCTGATCTAAAGCATCACTTTATTGGGTTTCTCCATTTTTCTACATCCCATCTGTTGGGTTGTTTTCACAGACTTCCGACTGTATTTTCATTTTGGGCGTCCACGCGGGTTAACGGCCGGTTCTTTAAAGTCTGCAGTTTCTCGACTAAAACATGACAACTGCACGATGGAAATTGGGAGCATTTCTATTGCCTCCACATTGCTCTCAAGCGAAAGGTGCTAGCAGCGCTAACGGTGCAAACTATAGCAGCAGTGCTGACAGAGCTAACAGTGTTCACCTGCGGTGTCGAGTTCCAAGTCGATCGGATGAGCGGTTCTCGTTTCGTCGTCCCTTTCCTCAACGGGAACTCACTCCGAACGAAAAAATACTGTTTGTAACGTACCGGTTTTAGCTAGATGAGAGGTGAGGCTAACACCAACTGCTTTCCAGTTCATCCTCAGCGGAGCATGAATGCCCGGACCAAATTTGAATGGCAATCCATCCGATAATTGACGAGATATTTCAGTCTGCGCCAAAAGATTTAAAGCTGACAACGGCATTACAGGAAAGGTCAGGGGTCAGCTGTGTTTCTTTCGCAGTCTATGAATCTCTGAATCAGGATTCAGACCAGGAAACATATGTAAACTCCTCCCCTCCTGCACCCACACCAGCAGCTATTAACGACCCCCACTGCTTAGCTGGCACTGTAATCCACTGAGCCGGGCCTCATCCCCGGAGTGTCCCGAAATATATAGAACAGCAAGCGTGACTTAATGGAGCCTGGACGCGGTCCAGGTGCAGGTTTGCACACGAGCAGCATTAAGACACAAGTGTTGTACTTTCAGATTTAAATAAACACAGCTGCGGGGGGGAACAATGGCTGTTTATGAACGGGCATGAAAAGTCACATTCACACGAACGCCTTTCATTTGCAGGAGGGGAATGCCCC
>NC_136645.1:22176546-22245932 GCF_949748355.1 Melanostigma gelatinosum | reverse complement strand
GGTTTGGTCGGCTTCCACCCTTTAACAAGTGTTGGAGGAGGGAAACGCAGCCCGTTTCCTGTTTGGGGACAGAAGGCGTCCATAAAGCGAGGACCGGCAGATCTGTGCTGTTACTCCACTCGTTAACACTCCTCCAGAGCCGACATGACTCAGCACTGCTGTGTGTGTGTGTGTGTTGACACGCTGCTGCAGAGTTTTCATACGTGTTGCGTTTCAGCGTCTTCGTTTATTTGTATGCATGCGTTGGGCCGTGCGCTCTCTGCCAGGCGCTGCTTCACAGGCCAGCCGTTAACGTTTAAAGCGCCGGGCCCCGTTAAGTGGAGCCTGCCCCGCGCGCCAAGGACACGCCGGCCCAAACGGGCCGGTTGCCACTGCTCGCCCTGGACTCCAAATGAAGCATTCTGGGAGAGGAGCAGGAGAGCAGCAGTGGGCCAAGGACATCGTGTTGGTCCGCTATCCTGCCCAGAGAGGGTGCTTCCAAAGTCTGAGGAAGTCTGTTTTCTTCAGGCCTTATTCAAGACACATGCTGAAGGAATCCGCTGCATCACAGCACTCATACGGGAACGATGGAAGCCTGAATGCCTCGTCACGTTCTCAAAATGTAGAAAACATTCAGTGCATATACGTTTGTGTGCTTTATTCTAAATCACGAAACATCCGTTTCTACTGACGCCACAGAAACACTCCCTTTAATCCCTGTCAACACGATGAGATTATGAATCAAGTGTACCTCACATTAGGAAATAACACCGGGTGTCAAAAATCAGTTCCCGGTATTTGCCAGAAGTCAAGTGGCTACTTGAGTGAAGCGTTCACTCTTAAGTGCATGTTACCAGAGCACACCGGGACACTCTTCATTAAAGAGGACATCCCAATGCAAATACACGGAGAAGCTCTGTTAACGGTAAAGAGCGGTTAGATATGATCAGCCACACACTGGTACAGACGACGGTGAAAAACAAATGCGCATTTAAGGAGCGACAGGTGATCTAGGAACACATTGGTCTGTCTGCGCAATGCTGTTGTTAGGCCTGTTTAGCTCTTCGTTCACGGCCAATGACTGGGTGGAAACATATAACAAAAAGTCCAATAAATATAAAAAGCTGCTGCTATCATATATTACTTAGCTTAATTTGACTCTATTAACAATCCATTTTCGGTCAACTTTTCCCCACTCAGATGGCACCGATAGCTGGCCCGGACTAATGAGGCAATTTGGTGTTTTGGATTTGTTAGGATTTTCTGACATTGAAATAAAAGTCAGCTCTCTCTTTAGTCACAATCTCTTCCATGCTTTGGCTCAAGAGGCCAGTTCACACCAAGTGAAAAGCAGCAAGGCCTCGAGGCTGTCCAGGCTCAAAGAGACGAGACAGCACCGCTGTGCAAGCTGGGTAACTTTTATATTTAACGCTGTGTGTGTGTGTGTGTGTGTGTGTGTGTGTGTGTGTGTGTGTGTGTGTGTGTGTGTGTGTGTTCATGCAGGGTGGGCCTCACTGTTTATTTGCATGCTACAGCTACGGAAGTCTGTACCCTGAGTTGGCATCTTTTCCTGTGACCGTGTATATTTGAGTACGTGGGCATGCCGAGCGTGTCACGAGACGGCAGCTCATTAAAGCGGGTCGTTAAAAGTCAGAGGCAGCGGCGACGGTCGGACCAGCTGGGATTCAAACCGCGTGAGCGTTTCAGTTCTGCAGTAAAGAGAGCGAGTGAACAGTGACACTGGCTTGGCATGTCTGGCCCCAGTGATGGATTCACTCTCATTGGAGTTAAGAGGAGCAGATGGTGTTTGTGAAACACTGTCTGAAACATACACAACGTCCACCACTAAGTATAAGCTGCTGTGGTTATTGGTGCGCTTTCTTTTTCCGCTCACGCATTTGTATTCGTTCTTCAAGTTTAGTTGTAGTAGCGTTGTAAAAAAACAAATATTTGGGAACATTCAGCAGCTTCAGATGATACACGCCGACTACCCTTGCAGGGAGAGGACACACACCGCTGTCGCACACATTGTCTGTATAGTGGACGCACCACTATACATTTATTGAAGAGGATGTCGGGTCATGTTCTCATCTACCTCTGTTGGCCACTAGAGTGCAAGTTTAAGGTCGCACGTCAACACATGGCATAAATATGGCTCATATTAAAACTCAACCATGCTCCACCGTGTTCACCATCTGGTCTTTAGCACCAGCTTTGTCCGTCTGTCATTTGGCGCTGGGCAGGAAGGGTACGGCGAGTTTATCATGGTTTTTGGTGCTAAAAAACCACTTCCTGCTACGGCTGAAAATAAGGGTTTTTGAGAGTGTAGCGTGTGAGCTGGAGAAGCCCCCAAAAAAAGAGCTTGAAGATGCTTCAGAGAGCTGAGAGAAACTGCAGAGTTGGTTGATCATTCTGCGGGTTTGTTACTACAGCATTACAGCCCTTTGACATTACACATAGAAACGTATTGTTTTAAATCAGAACAACGGGCGAGCGGGTAGGAGGTCTCCCTCGCTGCCATGTCTTTTTATTTTACTGCTCACACTCACAAATATACAGTCACACACACACACACACACGTACAGATGTTTACGCACAGACATCGCATCCACCCACACACCGATCCTATAAAGCAAGCTTCATGTTAAAGCTCTAATAACAGGCTGGGGGCCTCGAATGAAATAATAATCATCGAGATGTGCAGCAGGAATGTCGACATGTGTTCCCGGATGTGCGTTTTAAAAACGGGGTCTCACGCTGAGGCAAAGCGTGTCCTTTTTCCCCCCCTCCTCCCGGATGAGTGACCGGCCAAAGAAGAACAGCGTGGGAAGGATGGAGAGGAGGGGGTGAAGGAAGCAGCAAGTCAAGTTTAGGCAGTGGTGTGTAGTAACAAAGTAGCAATACTTCCTTACTGTACTTAAGTCGTTTTTTGGGATATCTGTACTTTACTTGACTACTTATATTTCTGTTGACTTTTACTTTTACTTCACTACATTTTGCAAATAAAACTGATACTTTGACTCTGATACATTTCCCCTGAAACCTTCGTT
Source organism: Melanostigma gelatinosum (assembly GCF_949748355.1). Classification (NCBI taxonomy): domain Eukaryota; kingdom Metazoa; phylum Chordata; class Actinopteri; order Perciformes; family Zoarcidae; genus Melanostigma; species Melanostigma gelatinosum. Next base: position 22,242,903 of record NC_136645.1, on the reverse strand, counting down.
ACTCGCTACAAAATCAAATCTATCTTTAGAAACAAACTGAATCATGAGACCAACGTCGGGGACTGTGGTGGAACACAGACTGCAAGCAAGCAGGTTTGGTGAATCAGTGGTCCTAGCAGCAAGTTAAATCATTGGTTAATCACGTTAATGCACAATTGCAAACAAGTGCTCTCAAAGCCGCGGTGTTTTGATGCCAGGATGCTACATGCTATAAGCTAGCGAGCGACTACATGAGTAGAATTCCACACAGGACGGGTGGGATGAGGAGAGGTGGACGGGTCAAACTAACACTGTGTTTCCTCCAGGAGGCCGCAGTTTGTGCCGTGTGTGAAACGAGAAGCCAATGTTGATTTATTTGTGACGTGACTTCCGTACTTAAGCAACGCCACTTCCGTAGATATTTGAACGCAAACCACGATCTTTTCCTGAACCTAACTAAGTAGTTTCATCCCCTAAACCTTCGTTGTTTCCTGTGAAGATGGAAGTTTATTTTGAAAAGACAGAATGCATATAACAAGCCAAAACAGACTCATGTTGCTGGACTTTTGCAGGAAAAACGCACGAAAAATGAGGAGTAACTTTTCATAAGATATCAATAAAACGATGATGAATTTATATCATTGTATAAAGAGAGTGACATGAGAAGATCAATCTCATGTCTGTAAGTTAAATCAGCTAACTTACAGACATAAGATTGATCTTCTCATGTCACTCTAATACATTCTAATACAATGTAACTTCTTTACATTCTAATACAATGTTGCTTCTTTACAGTCTAACACAATGTAACTTCTTTACATTCTAATACAATGTAACTTCTTTACATTCTAATATAATGTAACTTCTTTACAGTCTAACACAATGTAACTTCTTTACATTCTAATACAATGTAACTTCTTTACATTCTAATATAATGTAACTTCTTTACATTCTAACACAATGTAACTTCTTTACATTCTAATACAATGTAACTTCTTTACATTCTAATATAATGTAACTTCTTTACATTCTAACACAATGTAACTTCTTTATATTCTAATACAATGTAACTTCTTTACATTCTAATATAATGTAACTTCTTTACATTCTAATACAATGTAACTTCTTTACATTCTATTAGAATGTAACTTCTTTACATTCTAATACAATGTAACTTCTTTACATTCTAATACAATGTAACTTCTTTACATTCTAACACAATGTAACTTTTTTACATTCTAATACAATGTAACTTCTTTACATTCTAATACAATGTAGCTTCTTTACATTCTAATACAATGTAACTTCTTTATATTCTAATACAATGTAACTTCTTTACATTCTAATACAATGTAACTTCTTTACATTCTATTAGAGTGTAACTTCTTTACATTCTAATACAATGTAACTTCTTTACATTCTAATACAATGTAACTTCTTTACATTCTAACACAATGTAACTTTTTTACATTCTAATACAATGTAACTTCTTTACATTCTAATACAATGTAGCTTCTTTACATTCTAATACAATGTAACTTCTTTACATTCTAATACAATGTAACTTCTTTACATTCTAATACAATGTAACTTCTTTACATTCTAATACAATGTAACTTCTTTACATTCTAATACAATGAAACTTCTTTACATTCTAATACAATGTAACTTCTTTACATTCTAATACAATGTAACTTCTTTACATTCTAATACAATGTAACTTCTTTACATTCTAACACAATGTAACTTCTTTACATTCTAATACAATGTAACTTCTTTACATTCTAATACAATGTAACTTCTTTACATTCTAATACAATGTAACTTCTTTACATTCTAATACAATGTAACTTCTTTACATTCTAATACAATGTAACTTCTTTACATTCTAATACAATGTAACTTTTTTACATTCTAACACAATGTAACTTCTTTACATTCTAATACAATGTAACTTCTTTACATTCTAATACAATGTAACTTCTTTACATTCTAAGACAATGTAACTTTTTTACATTCTAATACAATGTAACTTCTTTACATTCTAATACAATGTAGCTTCTTTACATTCTAATACAATGTAACTTCTTTACATTCTAATACAATGTAACTTCTTTACATTCTAATACAATGTAACTTCTTTACATTCTAATACAATGTAACTTCTTTACATTCTAATACAATGTAGCTTCTTTACATTCTAATACAATGTAACTTCTTTACATTCTAATACAATGTAACTTCTTTACATTCTAATACAATGTAACTTCTTTACATTCTAATACAATGTAACTTCTTTACATTCTAATACAATGTAACTTCTTTACATTCTAACACAATGTAACTTCTTTACATTCTAATACAATGTAACTTCTTTACATTCTAATACAATGTAACTTCTTTACATTCTAACACAATGTAACTTCTTTACATTCTAATACAATGTAACTTCTTTACATTCTAATAGAATTGTCTTTTGAAGATGAACGGGACATTTTTCAGTTTCAAGTAATGACTGGGTTGTTACTTTCGGTGCTGCTTTAGTATTGATCATGTTTTGATATTTGAGTCATGTTGTGGATGATCAGATGGAGTTATGATGGGAGCAGTCGCCCAATTGCAGATTCAGCTTGAGCAAAACCTTTATTGTGTTCAAATCAGGCCCACAGGAGTTTACAAGGCAGGTGTCCTTTCTCTAAACACTGACCTGATGCATCAAGTGGATATTGTTTGTGAATTCTGCACGTCTTCTTTAACGCGTATTACATTTGTGTACAAGGGGAGAGCGAGGCAGCTGTGTGCCGTGGTTAAGGGTGTGCGTAGGGAGGATCTGACCGGTGGGGTTAAAAATACCGTCAGGGGCAACTTGCTAGAGAGAGGACACCAAAAGCTGTGTTGATGGACGGCCTCTGAGGCAACTTCCCTCACCAGTAGCTCTTGAGCGAGTGACTACATTATTTCTTTACTCCTTTGACAATCTCTCTGCCTCCTCCTCCCCTCAGGTCCTCACAGTGTTGCGTGTGTTGAGCTCCAGCGGAGAGCTCGAGTGGAGGGACGGCGCTGACATCTTGTCCCAGGAGGAGGCCCTGCTGCTCCTTCTGGCCCTGGCTCAGGATTCTGCTCACAGGTCAGAGAAGACAACGCGGACATGTGCAAATAATCTTCATCTTTTCAAAGTGGTGATTTGTAATTTGGAGGTGAATAGAGTTTCCTTTTCGGGTGCTTAGAAGTGCAGTAAGCGAGTAATTTGGGTGAAGCAGCCCTTTAATTTGAGATTTTAGTGCAGCGAAGGGGAGGACGAAACAAAAGCCAATCACAGACCAACAATCAAAACGCTTTAACCTTTAACCTCCCATGTGATTGACGAGCCCCTCGGGGCCGCTGTGCTTCTTCATCCTCTCATGAGGACAGACCGGACGCTACGCTGACTCTCTATCGCCTCTCCAGGTACTAGTGGTACTATAAGACACTAGCTGGTTACCCTGCTCACTTCAGGAGATATCTCTGCAACAAAGTACACGATAGAAGTCTCTGACACAACATCAACACTGTGACGTCTTCACATTCGGTGGACAAAACAATTCTGGCCTGATCTTCACAATGCCCCTTTCAGTGTTGGAACCTGCATTCACAGTTTTAACCAAAACGTATTTCAAAGAATAGGATCAAAAAAGTACCACATCTGAAATGTCATACCCCCTTAAATCATGGTGTTGAATCACCAAAAAGTTTTACAACCAGTGAAACTACCAAAAGTAGAATAATGTGAAATGTTTGTGTTTCCAGACTGCTCGATTCTGTTTTCTAAGATATAGAATTCAAAGAGTTGTAGAAATGCATTGATCATACAAGCAGAGTGTTCTTCGTGGCGTTTAGAGGAGGCAGCCAGCGCAGACTCGAGGATGAAATGATTTTGAAGGTCAAAGGTCAAGATGACTGTGACCTCGTGTCCTTCCCTTCCTCTTGGATGTGATGTCTCAGGAACGGCTCCAGCGAATTTCTTCAAATTTGACACGAACGTTAACTTTCAGTCGAGGTTTTGGTGATTTGGTGGTCAAAGGTCAGACATGGATGTAAACTGCAACATGACTGTGTGGCGGAGGTGTACAACCACTAGGCGGTAATTCAAGTTTTTAAGATCATTTTGATTGTGTCGATGCATGTGGTTGTGTTTTCTGGGCCTTAGATTATACATCGTGAACATACAGTAGGCCCTGATCTCTGTGCTCCATGAACTACAACAGAAAACCTGTAACTTTAATTCATTTCAAGGTAAATGCAGGAAACGGGGCCGCTAACCGCTTGACTTCAAAACACTTTGGGGAAAACTCGCTGTCAAAGCGGCGCCTAAGCAAATCCAGACCAGCTTTTCAGCCGTGATGGACGAAAGAGACACGAATGCGCTACACAACGAGATGCAACCCACTCTCCTCCTCCTGTTGTTTCTGGCTCCTTCCACCTGTGAAGGAGCCCTCATTCGGCTGTGGCAGGCTGGCTGTCGAGCCTTCATTCAGAGCCAGAGTCCATGGAGGAGGGACATCCAAGGATCACTGGCTGCACCTTAACCCCGCACCTGGGCTCACCTGGAGCTTAGTGGCCTCTTTCTGCGTGGGTGCTCAGCTATCAGTGCAGTATTGTCAGCCAGCAACAGAGATGGGAGGTTTAAAATGAAAAAAAACGAAAAAAACACAGATGAAAGCTGATATTTGTGCTCTCAAAGGCCGTCATTAGAGCATTATTCCTACTTGAGATTATTCACACCTGTCATGCTGAAACCATTATATTTCTGTGAGAGACACTCCGTCCTCCTCTTACCACAAACTGATTTGTGTGTGTGTGTCTCACCTTCCTTGACATGCCGCCGCTGTACTTTTCTCCCCCCGACAAGAGAATACAGGCTTGAATCCGGATTGGATTACAAAGGCTCTTAGCCGTGTAAAGTCTTTTCCTGGCAACAATCTCTGGACCCCGGGATCCACTTTCCCTCTGAAACGGCCCCAGGGTTATGATTAGAGCCGCGGGGGGACAGGATTGGGTTGCTGGCCGCCCTTGTCTGCCACGTGATTGAATGGCCCCCGGGCTAATGTGATCCATAATGTGGTGGCGAGTACCAGCACACTTCCTTTTGTGGGTTGTAAGTCAATACAGTTGAGCGATGTGCGAGTAGTTGATGGTTAGTTTACCGTGGAACGACCTGAAGAGCGCACAATTATCTTCGCACTCTCTCACTGCACTAATATTTCAAACTCAAAGGGTCGGTTCATCTAAATTGATTAAAAACATTTACTCACTTTCTGTGCTTCCAGTGCTATGTAAACGAGCCGAAAAAAGCAAAAGAAATGTCAGTGAGTAGCCGTTGAAGTGTTTCTCAGTAGTTCGTTGACGCAGTCGTGTCGTTAAAAAGCACCGGGAACTGGCTAACAGCGTGTTTTCGGTCATCGGAGCGCCAAAAGAAATGTCATCGGCTTCCATTGAAGATGACTTGCAACCTGTTGCTCGCAGCATAAAACACTCAAAATGAAGCTCTACCAATATATAGCCCCAAATTACAATTCACTAATTTGCCTTAAATTACCCCCCATCCCCTAAAAAAGAGAAACATCAGATAGAGCCACAGAGCAGAGATCCCTCTTCAAGGGCAGATGTTAAAAATATGCTAACCAAAGTTATTCTTAGACATTTGGGAGCTGGTATCAGGTGTTGGATGTTGTGTTTCAGTGTGGAGCTCCACTGTGCTGCCCTGACCCTGCTCTCTCAGCTGGTGGTTCAACTGGTGAACTCTAATCCTCAGGTAAAGACTGACTACTACTTCTACTATTACTACTACTACTATTACTACTACTACTACTATTACTACTACTACTACTACTCTTACTACTACTACTACTACTCCTACTACTACTACTCTCTTAACCGGCATTGAAAGATGTGTTTGCAGCATTTGCTGAAATTCACAATTCCCAAATACGGGATGATGTTGGTTGTAACTGTTTGTGGTAGCTTAGGCTACATCCACGCCTAGTGTCCACAATCCTCCGCCGTTTTCGAACTCCTAAAACGGAGACTTTTGAAAACCCGGCTGACGGATGCTGGCGGCTTTTCGTGAAGTTAAATTCTGCATTTTACTGCCTACTGCTACTGCCTACGTGGCCCGAAAGCGAGCTATTGTGGCAATAGTCCAGCTGCGTCATCGACCTGCTTCCTGTTTACACTGGTATGTGCATGCCCAGTGTCCGTGAATGGTCATGTGATCCATGCGTCCTCAGGCTAGTTAGAATGCACTGAAAACGTTCTCGCTTCCTCTCGGACAACCTATTAATGTGGATGTAGCTTTAGCTAGCATACAGCATATCACAGCATATCGCACTTTTAATTACAATTTTTATAATTCAATAAGACTGTACTGGTAATTGTAAATTTTAAATATTGGCAATTGAATGTTAAAACCAACCAACCAATTGAAGGAGTGCTTATGTGAGCCAATTTTCTTCCTTGTTAGAGATTTCCAAAATAAAAAGTCAACAAAGAAAACAAGAACACTGAGAGAACCATCTGAGTTTCTTATAATGCTTATAATCGTGCAGAAGGGTGAGAATTTTTTTTAAAAAAGCGAGTAAATGTGTTTTTCCGATCGATCCACCATCCAGGGTGCGAGTGCAGTTGCTTGTTTAGCCGAGTGGGGGTCGCTGGTGTGCTCGTGCTGCAGCGAGGAGCAGCCGGTGGAGGTGAAGCTGACGGCCGCCGAGGTGCTGGTCAGCTGTACGGCCACCGTGCTGACCAGCACGCATCTACCGCTGGGTGAGTCGAGACGAACACTATGACGCAAACAAAGAAACGTGTCGCAAAAAATACAGTCAGTCTTTCATTTTCTGAAACCTTTCTTAAGGCAAAACTGTTATTTTGTGGATCTGATATACAGGCCTCAATTTACTGTGTGTGTGTGCGTGTGTGTGTGTGTGCGCGTGCGCGTGTGTGTGTGTGTGTGTGTGTGTGTGTGTGTGTGTGTGTGTGTGTGTGTGTGTGTGTGTGTGTGTGTGTGTGTGTGTGTGTGTGTGTGTGTGTGTGTGTGTGTGTGTGTGTGTGTGTGTGTGTGTGTCTCAGGTTTGTCCACCTCACTTTCTCTGTGGAGGAGTCTGTTTACACTGCTGCAGGACGAAGACCAGGATGTGCGAGATTCGGCCTCTGACTTCATCTCTAATGTACCAGCACCTCTGCTCAGAACAGGTACACACACACACAATCATTACACACTAACATGTGTACAACATGTATACAAGCATGGTTCAACACATGATATTCACACTCACCCACACAAACACAAGCCAAAGCTGTGTAAGACGACAGTGATAATTACAGAAGTACACACACGCACACACACACGTGTGTTAACAGACACGCACATAAAAAACACCACAAACACATGGCGATGTGAAAAAGGGTCGATGACATCATTTCTTGATGAGGGACGGGAAGCGTTCCTGTAATGAAGGCCGCTGATTTGAGATGTAAGAGCAAAAAGTGTGTGTGTGTGTGTGTGTGTGTGTGTGGGTCTGAGGTCTGCTTCGGTCACAACTATACATCTTATCCCCTATCCCCACACACACACACACGCGCTATCAGAGGGCCGACAGCTGCCAGCTCTCAAGTGCCCCTCGCAAACCGCCGCGGTGTGACTTCCCGTCCTCGACGACGCTCGCTTCCTGTATTTTCCTCAGCTTTCCTCCGGGAGCCGGAGCCCTGTTGTGTCTGCCGCCGCCGATAGCATCTCGCAGCGTAACACGAGACGGCAAAACATCTCCTCTGGAGCGTCTCCAGCCCCTCGCGGCTACGCCGAGTCATGGGGGAAGGCTTTTTTATTTACCATGAGAAGAAAACAATCCAAACTTTTCCTTTAACGGCAGAGCATGTTTCACGATCTGAGGGCCCAGGAAACGCTTTTTACAAAAGTCAGTTGAGGCCAAGATTTTATCCAAAAGCAATCTGTGTGTTCTATATGTGTTTATGTACTTAAGGCCAGATAAGATGTCAGCTAAAAATCCGATAGGAGCTCAACAACATGACCACGGTGGAGAGGTTTTCTCTGGAACAGGAAGAGAACACAATAGGCATAATTGCAGAGTGGGTGGAAATAAGAGAGTTGGGCATCCTCTTTTGTCCTTCCATATTCATGGCCCCTTTTGGAGATTACAGGTGTGTGTGTGTGTGTGTGTGTATGTGTGTGTGTGTGTGTGTGTGTGTTTTACTGGCACACATTCCCACTGCGGTAAAAGGAGTGACTGAGTGACTTCACTCTCCAGCCATGCCGCTCGAATGCCCCTGCTTTTTATGGAATTTCATGAAAACTGCCCCAAATTCCTGACTTTATTTCCGACATAATTGGCGAGCTGAAATGAACGAACGAGCGACTTGGCCGGGAAAATGAGAAACGACAGTAAAACCTTGAAAGAAATCACTCGAGTGTAAAACAAAAGAAAAACCTTCAATTGGAAAAATATGTCATCGCTGTGCTTTGAGAGCTCAAACTTAAGTGATGTTTCTAAAGTTAGATACACGGCAGTGGGCTGGGAGGACATTTTGGTGCTTGGAGAGCTTCGGCATTTGATGAAGTCATCATGAACCAACTCACTGCTGTCTTTAGGAGAACATGTCCGAGTGTGTGAAAGAGTTCTGTTAAAGTAGAGTTTCTTTCTCCTTTTTTTTTGTATGATTGTTGAAATTTCGTTTGCACCGACATTAAATTCTGGCCCGTGCCAAATGTCAGAAAGTGTTTTTACGAGGTATACGTGGTGAAGTTCTGGTCCGCCATGGCAGAGACCTTTGGCTTGGTGACCTGCATAATATCTCAAATAGGAAATAGGAAGGGGATAGCCTGCCATGCTACTCAACACCACAGCTATGTAGTGCAATGCTGCACCGATGGAAAAACAACTGTGTGTGTGTGTGTGTGTGTGTGTGTGTGTGTGTGTGTGTGTGTGTGTGTGTGTGTGTGTGTGTGTGTGTGTGTGTGTGTGTGTGTGTGTGTGTGTGTGTGTGTGTGTGTGTGTGTTATGACCTGCCGTTGCAGAGTCAAGTATCTGAGGTGTTAGCTACTTCAGATGGAGGCGACGACTCCTGGCCCTTTGATATGGAGGACAGGCAGTGATGTGGGAACAGAGACGGGTTCTGCAACACACAAACAATAACAAAATGTAAACCCCCCCCCCCCCCCTCCCCCCCATAGGAAGGAAATAGATTTAAATGTAATTGGATTGCTTTATCTCTGGTTAGTTGCTGATCATTTCCTTGCCGGACAGTATAGATCACATGTGAACCAGATGTTTTGCTGAATTAGGTTTTCTGCACAACAGACGGCGTGTATACACCAAGTATATCTGACAGCCATTAAAAGAATAGTGTGACTGTTACTTTCCAAAATGTAGATGAGAAAATCCGTCCCAATGTCATGTCTGTATGCTAAATATGAATCTTAAGCTAGCAGGTGATGGGCCTAGCTTAGCATTAAGCCTGGAAACGGGGGGAAACTGTCCAGTCCAGGGGGCTCTGTCCAGTACATCAATCTGTTCATCTGACTCTCAGAAAGAAAGCAAACGAATGCGCTTCTCAAAATATTGAACCGTTGGCGAAAGCTCTAAAATGACTTTAAAGCACTCAGTACTTGTTTTTTCTTTCTCTTAAAGTAACGGGACTTTTTTTGTGTCACTGGTATACAAACTTTTAAAGACATTAAGTAAGAGTAGGGCCAATCCTTGCCTTTTGATGAAGTGATTGAATGCTTTGCAACTTTTCTTGTTTCACGTCAAAGAGTTAAATATATATATATATATATATATATACACACTCATATATATATATATATATATACACACTCATATATATATATATATATATATATATATATGAGTGTGTATATATGTGTGTGTGTGTGTGTGTGTGTGTATATATATATAGTCGCCGAACAAAACCTTCAAAGAAGTGTCACGTGTCGCTAATTTATTAAGAAGAACCCATAAAGACGCACAGAAACAGAAGAGTTGCTCGACTTTTTTGATTTGCAGCTTTGAACCTTGTTACTTGTGCAATAAATACGGTCGGTTGTCTTTGATTTGTGTCTGATAGGAAATGTGACAACCACAGGAGACGCCGTGAGAGAGACGGCCTCTGATTGGCAGACATTGACTTGTATTTGATCCTTTGACCGAACTAACCACTGACTGCTTCATGACAATCGCTGCTCCATTGTTTCTATGTTAACGCTCACCATTCACTGAGTTTCCTACTGTTATCTTCATGGTAATGTTTCCTGATGATGCTGTTGTTGTTGCTGCTGCTCTGCTCTTGCTCTCTATGCTGTTTTCTCGCCAAGCACCAGAGGAAGTCGGGGCTGTAAAGTGTTTTTATTTCGCACCTCTCCATCTCACACCTTTGCGTCCTGGTGTCTCGGCTCCACTGCGGCGTCTGCAGCGCGAGCTCTTTGTGAGATGGAGTGCTGCTTTGGGCTTTCGAGAAGGGGGATGGGCTGTAGCCCCTAACCCAAATCCCTCAGACGTGGGTGGCTGAACAGAGGAATGAACTTCCCACTACAGTGGATGTGATGACACCAGCGAGTGGACGAGTGTGGGGCGGGAAGCGCTTCCTCTCATTTCACTTGTCCTGACAGGCCGTTGAAACGCCCCCCCTCCCCCTCCTCCCCCGCTCAAAGGGACATCTGAACCCCCCCCCCCCCCCCCCCCCAGCTGCAAAGGCTCAGGAAGGATTTAGTGAACAGTGAAGGTCTCTTCACTCTCTTAATTTAATTCAATGACTTAAATGACACGACTGTTGATCAGACACAGTGAGGCTGCTGCGCTGTGCGGAACCTTGCCGTTCAAAAAAACAATCCTGTGTTGTTCTGTTGGAGTTTATAATCAGTTACCCACAATTCAGCACGTTTAGTCGCACAAAGCCTTCAGGAATAATATGCATTTTTTTTCCCATCTCTCTTATTATTTCCACCAAGGATTGTGGGATTTTTTTGAAATGTAGTTTTTGCATGGACACAACCCATCAGCCTGAGTAAAAAAACAAATGTGAAGGAAAAGTCGACTAAACTACAATACTTTATGTGCAATACGTTCAGATAAGCCGGCTAGAACAGGGAAGGAAGTGAGTCGGTACTATGCAAGATTAGATCGCTGTAGTTTTGTATGAGAAAAGCATTTTTATACCTTTTCATTAGAGATCTGACAGCAGAGAGAGGAGGAGAAGTATTGGGAGTGAGCGAGGTGTTGCAACAATGGTCTTCTGCGAGACTCGAACTTTTGATGTTGGTTACACCTCTAGACAACCTTTGCCCCGCCTCTTCTTCTGGAGCTGAATGTTTTGAATCCAGCCCCAGTTTTAATTGAAATTGTCAGGAATTAGCTTTCAATGTTTCTGAATCCATGTCAGTCCACAAAACGTGAACAATACTCATTGTGTACTGTATTTGCTGTTAGTATACCAACCAATGTACATGAATCAAACCATGACTTTGGAATGCCGCTCATCATTTCAACTTATAAGTGGAAGCAACATTATGGACGTTCATTCTTGACCTTTGAAGTAGTGTTGACAAGACTACTAACTCCAGGTGCTTTGACCAGCTTTTTCCAGAGCTTTCAACCGTACCACATGGTCTTCATCAGCAGATAATACCCGCAGCCTTGGCTGTGCTGTATTCAGTGATGAGTATCGCGCCTTTTCCCACTGGACAAAAACACAATAATGCCTGTGTGCGCACGATAAAGGACTTGTTATGGTTCTTGGAAATTTACATACTAAGCACTTTTTAAGAACTTGGTTGTCGGACATGACCAAAGATTGTAATTCAGTTTAAAAAATAAAAAAAGCTCATAATGGTGCAACTGTTATACTGTTTCCACAAGTGGCACAAGGTTAAGTTTTCCCCTCACACAGAGCCCTGCCCAGCTCAAATGTACCAAAAGAGTGCCAGCGGACGGAGTGTGTGCCAGTGGATGCCAATGGCTGGCACACACACACACACACACACACACACACACACAGCCTCACCCCATCGTACATCGGACCCATTCATCCACCAACTGGCTCTGACATTGTCATTTGCGGAGACAAGATTGTCTTACATAAACTCACACAAACTCAAACAATACCTACATCGGACTAAACTCAAGCCAGCACACACGCACACGCCAGCAACAGCGTGAAAGACAATCCCCTTGAGAAACTGAGCATTTTGCGCCAAAAGCTGGCGGAGGGGGAAATCGCATTAAGCGACGTGTGAAAGCGCCGTAGAAAAGCAGATCAATTGAATGCAGCTAAAATTTCCTATTATGTCCCTTAATGTTGGCGAGGGGGAGGGGGGGCCTGTAAAGGCTTGACATCAGAGGCCGGGCTGTCCCAGAGAGAGAGAGGCGGCTTCTCGGTAAAGAAAGGAATTCGTCACTCAAGCTCTTAAATCTCCTCTAATGCGGTCCAATCAGCAGCCTCTAATGTTCACAGAGCGGGTTTCCCTCGCCGATCAGACTTCAGGCTCTGCTCCGATTTTACGCCTCCTCTCTAAAGAGGAAAAACAATCTGGGTTCCCGACCCTGTGTGTGTGTGTGTGTGTGTGTGTTTTGTACGATATGTGTGCTGATGTGGGGTCTGTATACCTCCCTCCTCTCTTCCCATAGTGCTAATGTTTTGGCTAGTGTCTCTCAAAGCCTTTTGAAGTCTCTGGTGTTATCTGGGTGTCAGGTGTGGTGAGGATGGTCAAGGTGGGAGAACAACACACACACACACACACACACAACCTCTGTGTTGCTGCGTGGACAACTGGAGTCGTTAAATTAAGTTGTACGTTATGTTTTCCTTCCGTTTGAAGTGCGTGTCCTCACACTCGCACTTCCTCCGCTCTCGTAGAGATCACAGCGAGCGTGGGCTCATGCCGGGCCTCTGGTTATGTGTAGAAGCATTATGGCAACAGAGGGCTATTTGTAGCAAGACTACTTAAAAAAAAAACACATAAAAAAAACATTTAGTCACTAAATGTAAGAACCACGTGAACGTCATGTTCACACATGCGGCAAATCCATTCCTACATCCATTCATTAGCACGTCAACAGGAAACACAGCGCGCACGTGCAGGATAGTTGTGAGTCCACTCACACACGCCCTGGTCCTGGTCGGCTGTGTGTGAGTTATAGTTTTGTTTCCCAGAGGGCCCTCCAAGCCCAGAGGAGACACACACACACACACACACACACACACACACACACACACACACACACACACACACACACACACACACACACACACACAGTTTGGATCTACAGTCAGCCAGGCTTCATTTAAACAGTCACATACCAGATACGTTCTTGGGGGAAATCAGGTGAAGGTGCTCATTAATCAGATTATATTTATTTCATATTTGATAATCCTGCCACCTGAAAATGTTTTTTTCCCTTGGGCTTGCGTCAGACATTTATTCCTGGATCTGAATTTGACAACACGTGTTCTGTTCATCTGTGGAAACGTGACGTATTTAGTTATTCATCTCAGTTTGACGTCTCAGTCAGACTTAACTTGGATTCAATTATTTTGGATACAGGGACACGCCACTACGGGTAATGCTTTTTCCTTTCATGCCACCGCATCACACGATACTCGGCGGGCTGGGTCTGCTTCGTCATGCACATCCCCTCCCGTAGAAAACCCAATTAGAAACCTGTGTGCGCCGTTCATTGGCAGAGAAACCGGGTTTCTCCTGCAGGGATCTCAGCGGTTAACTTGTAGGCTGGTGGAAGAAACCAGGCACTCCCCAACATGTTTTGTTTTGTGTTTTTTTGCAACATCAGGTGATTGTAGACTGTCTCCTTGGTGGCTGCAGCGTTCCTGGCCCCGTCTATTTGACTCCTTACTCTGTCTGCTACATGTTTCCACCTCTTCACAGGCAATGTGCACGAACTGATGTCCACTCTTCTGTTGATTACGGCTCACGATCATAATCATTTTCAGAAGTGATTAATAGTAATACTGTTGATAAATATACTATCAAGAAAAACACACTTAGCCGAGTCATGCTGTATATGACTGAGAGGAGATTCACACTCGATCAATGAATTAAAACACAAAATGCTTTTGTACAGATGAGATTGTCAGAATAGTTAGCGTGCTAATGTGTGAACTGTTTGGGTTGAAAAGAGCTCATACGAGGATGTGCTCGACGCATCTGACCCGACACTTGATTAAAAGGATGTTTGATAATGACACCAACTGAGAAGATTTCAAACCACATTCAAACAAAGACCTCAAATTACAAAACCTCCCATCAATAAGTGGATAGAGTCCTCGAAAAAAGTTTTGTTTGAACTCTGCCAAACTACACAGCGGTACGTTTCCCATAAAGGGGCACAGAAAGACATAAACAACATTAAGAGTTGCCTTAAAGTATTGAATGAGTGCGGGGAGAACACTCCCAGATTTGTCTCTCATTTCCTGGATGAATTGCCTCCGGTGACGTTTTCCAACTTGGACGTCTCGAGTCTACTTGGGAAAATGGAGCAGCTGTACACTGAGGTCTGCTCATTGAAGAAGTCGATGCAGCTACAGGCTGATGTAGGCGAGGATTCTCGTGCCATCACTGTGGAAATTGATCGCCGACTGTGTGCACTGGAGCGTCCCACTGACCTGACTTCGAGCGGTGGCACAGGTGCTTCAGCGGCGCTGGATGGAGGCACTGTGTGCGTGAAGGCTGGGACCACTGGCTCTGACGATGCAGGGCTTGGGGCTACGCTGGCGAAGGACTCGGACGTTGATGCCGGAGAACGGGATGAGGCGGGACCCTGCGATCTGGACGAGGAGATGGCTGCGGGAGGTTCCGATTGTTTGGTGTCACGCTCCCCAAAATGGAGTCAGGTCGTGAAAAAAGGCCGACGGCTGGCGCGTGTTCCGGGGAGCGCTGCTGCTCAGTCGGGATCGCGTACTGTCGCCCCCGGGCGGAAAAAGAGACCCGGCAACGTTAAGCCTGTTGTTGGGACCGGAGCTGTGGGCAGCATCAAAACGGTCAAGACAAAGCTGGTGAGTGTCTTTGCTACCAGGTTCTCACCAGATCTAGACGCTGAAACATTATCTGCGTATCTTAAGGAAAAACTCAGCCGGGAGTTATCGGCTCTAACCATGCACTTGCTGTGGGGGGAATAAGTTTGCCTGCTGGTGCTATGGGCACTTACTTGCTTTGCTAAATGTATATCCGGGTTTTGTCGTACAACTGTCGTGGCCTGCGTGTGGGCCAGAGCGTTGGGGATAAAGCTCGCCGCATGGTTGTTGACAACCTTTTGGAGAATTGTGACATACTATGTTTACAAGAGACATTCTTACCGAAGCAAGACTTGGAAAAACTCAACTCTTTTAATGATAACTTTCATGGTGCTGGGGAGTCTACAACTGACTTTGGCATGGGAATAGTCAGAGGAAGGATTCCAGGGGGTGTGGCTATTCTCTGGAATAAGAAGCTTGACTCTTTGATAAATGTGGTCAGGCTTGGTGTTGACTGGTGTGTTGCAATACAGTTTACTCATGATGATAAGGAATTCATTATCCTAAATGTTTATACACCCTATGAGTGCAATCACAATGAGGATGAATATCTAAATAGGCTTGCCTTCATCAATTCCTTCATTCAAGACAATACTTCTTCTAGTATTTATGTTATTGGGGATATGAATGCAGATATCTCATACACAAGCTCAGTATTTGCCAAGCACATGGCTCAGTTTTGTAAAGACAATTATTTTATATTATCAAGCAAAGTGCTTTTGCCTACAGATAGCTACACATTCATTAGTGAGGCCTGGCACACTACATCATGGCTGGACCATTGTATTAGTACAGCTGATGCTCATGCTTCATTGGGATGTATGGGCATTCTTTATGGCGCAGCAACAACTGATCATATACCGTTTGCTATGTCGATAAATGTTGAACATCTGCCGGCGCTATCTAGAAATGGAAATAGTGTCAACACAGAAAAACTTGACTGGTCAACTCTCACTGAAGAGGACGTCTTAGTGTATTCTGCTCGTACAGACCAGTCCTTCAGTCATATTCATCTAGCTAGAGATGCAGCTATGTGTACTGACGTTAACTGTAAGGATGTGGTGCACAGGAGAGATCTCTGCTTCATGTACGATGATATAGTAAGTGCTCTGTATAAAGACAGCAAGCCCTACTACAAGCATCATAATAAGACCCATAACATCAAACCTGGCTGGAACGAGTATGTAGCTGAGTATCATGCTGAAGCCTGTGAAGCCTTCAAATCATGGGCTCGAGCTGGTAGACCCAGACAAGGGCCAGAGCTTGAGTACAAGAAGCTCACCAATGCAAGATATAAGTATGCCATTCGCTTCATTTGCAAGAATGATCAAGCCATGAGGGCTGACTCCATGGCCAAGAAGCTGCTAAGCAACAACCTAGTTGATTTTTGGAAAGAAGTGAGAGCTCTTAACTGTAAAACATCTTTACCATGCACTATAGATGGAATCTCAGGAACAGACAACATTGCTGAGTTATGGCGACAGCATTATAGCACCTTATTTAACTGCATCAAAAGTGATTTGTACAGCGTGGACAGTTCTGAGAGTAATGAGACAATGGCACTTACATCATATGAGGTGCACCAAGGTATCAACAAACTGTCTGAAGGCAAAGCAAGTGGCTTCGACCATATTACTGCTGAACACCTTAAATATGCTAGTCCGAGGTTAGCTCCTCTCCTCGCTATTTGTTTTACTGGCTTCATGATTCACGGCTTGTTACCAGACTCAATGCTGTCTGTTCTCTTAGTGCCAGTCATTAAAAACAAAGCTGGTAAAGTATGTAGCCGAGAGAATTACAGGCCCATTGCTTTGGCCAGCGTCCTGTCAAAAGTCCTAGAAAGAATTCTGCTGGACAGAATACAGGACTTCATCACCTCCACAGATCACCAGTTTGGCTTCAAAGCCAAACATGGCACTGACTTGTGTATATATGCCTTAAAGGAAACTGTAAACAAATACAGAGGTCAAAACTCATCACTTCTTATGTGTTTTATTGATGCCTCCAAAGCTTTTGATCGTGTTAATCATAGTAAATTATTTTTTAAACTGAGCCAAAGAGGTGTCCCCACATACACAGTGAGAATTCTGGCTTACTGGTATGCGCACCAGAGTATGCAAGTAAAATGGGGTAAAAGTGTGTCAGCCCCATTTGGGGTTAGCAATGGTGTCAGACAAGTTCTGTTTAATCTGTATGTTGATGATCTGTCCAAGCAACTGAAATCCTGTACTACTGGGTGCATGATTGGAAATACTCTGGTTAATCACATCATGTCTGCAGATGATCTGGTGATCTTTAGTCCTTCTAGCGCTGGTCTTCAGCAGCTCCTCACTATATGTACTGTGTACGGTGTGGAACATGACATCAAATACAGCCAGTAAGAGTGCTCTCCTGATCTGTAGAACTAAAGAGGACAAATGTCTAAACTTCCCTGACTTCAAATTGTCTGACAATAATCTTGGTGTCTGTAGTGAAGTAAAATATCTTGGTCATTTTTTAACAGAACACATGACTGATGATAACGACATTTCCAGGCAATGTGGTATGATGTATGCACAAGCAAACAGTCTCTCACGTTAGTCTGGTCTGTGTACAGATGGAGTGAAGATGTCTCTGTTCAGAGCACATTCTTCACCGCTCCACTGCACACTTGTGGTCAAACTACAGAAAAAGAGTCTACAGAGACTTCAAGTAGCGTACAATGACGCCATGAGAATACTTTTAAAGAGACCGAGATGGAGTAGTGCTGGTGAAATGTTTGTGGCTGCACGAGTCAACACTTTCCAAACTGTTTTAAGAAATCTCATGTACAAATTCATCTGTCGACTGAATGACTCTGTAAATGGGATCATACTTGTTTTAACCAACATAAGGTTTAGCACCACACGCTACCAGTCCCAGCTGTGGCGACATTGGTACAGCTGTCTCTTTGTCAGGCATTGCTAGGCCTATGTACTTTCATTGTTTGTGTCTGTTTTTTTATGTATCTGCCTGTATGGGCCCCGAGTCTGAAATAAAGTCGATCTATCTATCTTTCTAATAACTTTGAATAAATGATCAAATAATGATGGTTAAGTTCACGTGCGACGCACACATTTCTCCAGATATGCTTCTATAACCAACGGAGTCATCACTCCTTCTTGCAAAGCCGTGAACTTTCAGGTTTAATATCGTCACTGCGCTCCAGATGTTTCCGAGTCTGTACTAGCTAATACTTTTAATGGTGCGTCCTGATTTTTCTAACTGCTGTAAAGAAGCAGCAATACAGACCGGGTCAAACCAAATCACCAAAGTGTTTGCCACACTCGTAGTACATCTCTGTGGGCTTTGTTTCTAAATGTCTTCCCAGTTCTGCACTCTGCATGTTTAAATCTTTCTCGGTTGTTTCCCTGACCTCTTGCCTCTTTATGAGCTTGAGCACCCCCTTAGATCCCGGGCCAGAGGTCCTCGGGTCACTCCAAAGCTGAACTTAAGACTAAAGGTGAAACAAAAGCAGAAGTCCAACCGCCACTCAGCTGACACGGTCACCTAATGACACGGCAACAGAAGCCGGCTACGGGTGGGAAAAAGTCGACAGTCGCACGCAGCAAACAAGCTGTTTGTGATTGGTGCAAAGACGGCCTTTGAACACGCTTGTTGTGGCAAACCTGGTGTGTCTCAAATGTTAAACACTGTTTACAGACTTTGCATAAACGCGTGTCCTCCTTCTGCCCTCAGATGTGACAGGTGCGTCCGTGTGTCCTCCGGTGGCCCTGGACTCGGGCGTGGGGCTCCTGTGTCGCCTCTTCGAGCTGTGGGGGCAGACGCCGGCGGGCGTCCTCGCTCTGACAGAGTGGCTGCTGGGAGATGGAGACGCTGGCGAGGAGGCGGTTGCGGACGAAGCCGCCGGTCTGGTGAGAAGCCGCCGCGAGGGCGACTTTGCCTTAGTGACCTTAACTGACGACGTTACGCTGCAGCACAAAAACATCACAGGAACACTGTGTTGGACGTCATGTTCTCAGCGGTGATTTCCGTGAAGTGAAACTGATGACCGATGACCGATAAACAGGACGTTTATGCACCAAGTGTAAAATCACCACTTAAGGCACTTGGCCTGTGATTCGGGGTTGGTCTAACTCCGTGTCTGTGTGGATTACAGGGACAGCACTTTATTTTGTTTTATTCTCATCACAGTAGTCAAAACAGCTGAGTGTTTTAGGCCACCAAGGTTTCTGCCCTCCGGCCACACGTTGTGTAGCTGCCGGCTTCGTTAAACAGCTGAGCGGCGTCGTACACTACATGGTGGAGCGTTTAGCAGCTGAAGACAGAGATACGTCGCTTTAGGCTGAAACTTTATAATTGTTGTGTTTACAGCGTGTTCTGTAGCCAAAGCAGCCCACAGAATACATTTAATTAATTAATACTGATTTAAATCAACGTCCCAGTAACCAAACTCCCATTTCGCTTGTTACCAGGACGAAGAGGACTTCCTGTTCGAGAAGGGGGATCTGAACCTGTGGGCCGAGCCGGTCCAGTGGGTGAAGCTGCTTCACGGACACGTCGGCTCCCTCATCCTGGCCTCCAAGCGGACCCGGGCCCCAGGGTTCTCAGGGCCGGACCAGGTCCACCGAATCCGCACGCTGTCAACTCGGGCCCGAACCCAGGCCCTCGGCTCCCAGCGGGCCCTGGACTCCCTCCCTGCCCTGCCCCAGTTCTCCTCCACCATGGAGCACGCCCGGCTGCTGCTGCGGCACCAGAGGGCCACTCTGGCTCTAGATGTGCTGGAGAGGCTGAGGTAGAGGAGGTCGCCCTGTTTGGCTTTTATTTTTATTTTTTAGGGTAAAATTTGGTAAAGTCAAGGTTCTTAATATTGAAATGAAAGAAAAGTATCAGATGAATGCTTCAATGAACGCTTGAGACCACAGACTGGCTTTGTGGTCGAGTCTTCTCATCATTATCACAACAAGGGAATGAAGGAAACAGGATTCTTTGTTTTTTTATTCTGTTCTTGTCTCTCACTTTGTCTGCCGTGTTCATTGATTACTATATGTGTTTTTAATTTTTACAATTGCTGTTCGTCTGTCTTTTTTTCAATTAAACATTATGTCTGACATTACTACACTTTTGTTTCCAAAGTCCGATTTTATCCCGAAAGGAGAAAAAAAACGCTGAATGTCAACAATAATTGGAAGGCTGTGTGAGTGTTTGCGTGCCGAAGCCATAACAATAACTCAGTGCCGGAGCTCGGGCACAGCAACACCCGGCGCTGTGCTCCTATCGGCGGGGAACGTGTCACACGACAAACACATCCAACAGTGTCCGCAAGTTTACCGGGATTTAAGGGTCGGGAACAAAACGACGACGAAAGTGTCGACTTCAATGGCGCGATTGTGCGGCGACGCTGGCTTCACTTCTCTTGACACGTCCCCAAAGTTGTGTTTCAGTGTTTCCCTCCGACTTCTACTGTATGTTTGTACGAGGTGTTACTTTCCTGTGATATTTAATTTACTGCAGGATTCTTCCCATTGGACTGTTTTTATGCTTCCCTCTACTTTTCCTGGTTATGTAATTCGGAGGACGGCACAATGGACTACTGTCCTGTGTGTGGGGGGGGGGGGGGTCCATGCTGCCCTCTCATACAGCTGGACCCTTCTCCCTCCCTGGTAGCCATGTTCCCTGTTACAGTAAAACTGACGTAATGTTTTGGAACAGCTCAACATCCCCCAATTTGTTTAAATTTTAAATCCAGAGCCATGTGATGGGGGGAGAGAGCGTGTTTTCTGCAGATGAGGACATGTTCAAGGGACTTCTCAGGTTCCTCGCCGTGTCTGTCCTTCACATTAAACTATTTATCACAACTTGCAAAGCACAAGTAGTCCTGGAGCAGCCCTCAGACTAATTTTAGGGTTGGTAGTAGTAGATTCCAAGCTCTTATGTCACTTGTTTTTCGCCTGTTGCTATTTCCCCTCCCACGTTTTGTTTTTGTTTTACCTCCCTCCCGGCTTCTCCAACCAAACCATGCAGCACTTAAAGAAATATTGAATCATGTCACAGGGAGAGAAATCTTTTATTTTTATATCCACTCTTCCAATTATGATCCCATGTGGAAAAGGCTTAATGGTTACCAGTGTCGCAGAAACCGGCAATTTCTGGTGATATGTGTCTCACAGCGTTTTTACACCGTCCTGTCTCGTTGGAGTCTCTGCTGCCAACACTGCAATCTTTCCACTGTGGGTTTTTTATTTTTCTCAAACTTGACATAACTTCAAGAGCGCAGCAGAGTAGTTTGACATTTTCATGTGAACATTCTGCCATCCTGAGAAGGTTACATCACGCTGAGACAGGGGCAGCTTATTGCAACCACACTTCACTCTTTGACTTCACTAAAGGGGGGGGGGGGACTGGGACTGTGGTGACGGGTTAGGCTGTGTGTGGTTAAATGACCAAAAACATCCCTAAACATGGATGCCCCTCCGTGTCTGCAGCTCTACTGTATAAAAAAAACCACAGGGGACATAAAAGAATACACATTCACCATAAGAGAGTGACATTATCACTGCAAAATGGGATCTGAATGGGCCTTGAAATCTTGCGCCAGCAGGGGGAGCTCCAGTCTTTCCCCCCGCGCATTTCTCACCTTGCCCTCGTGGGGGCAGTGTTGCTCTGCCGCGCAGCATTGAAAAACTACATTCCTGCAGTCTGGGCTGAGATTGGGAGAAAAACAAGTCGGAGTTTGGAACTCAGAGTGGCTCAAAAAGATTTCACCAAAAGCAAATCCGCTTTGCGTTTCGAATGACTCGACGTGTTTTTTAGGAGCGCTTTCTAATCTCGAGGTGGAGTCCACATATTGATGTTTAGTTTTGAGACAACAGGGAAGTAGGTCATGTGCGCGCGCTAGGCATTAACATGTATACTGTGCCATGTGTAGTAGAAGAAGGAATAGGCTGCTGTTGCTCTGTAGAAGTCGATTATGCAACCGGTTTGCAGCTAAAATGTGGACTTGCAGACTGCCTGGACTGCTCTCCGCTGATACTTGTGGTCTCACCCTGAGAGAGAGGGGGAGAGAGCGAGGGAGAGTTTCCTTCCATTACAAATACATTTGTCAGCTTCCATGTGTGGTGGTCCAGAGGTGGAGAGGGCTGGCCTTGTCACTTGTCGTCTTTTTGAGGAATTTATATGTGTTGCTTTTGAGCAAGGCACAAAGCGCCCCCCCCCCCCCTCCTCCTAACGTGTGACCCAGGTGTGGATGTGTGTACAGTTCATTTTCTTGTCGAACAGCTCGCATGCGCAGTAGACGTCCTCCTGATGTGTTTCTACATTCTTTCGCCGCGAGAGTCGACCAAAAAAAAGCAAAACGAACTTCCACAAAATTGTTTGTGTGATTAAAAGTGTGTGTGTGGGGTGTGGGGGGGGTTAGAGGGGTGTGAGGAGGATGGGGGCGTTTGCTGGGGTTGGATTTAAAGGCGTGGTGTTAGAGAATAGGCGGCCAACCGGTGAGTGGAAGTTTCCTCCGGGAGGAGGAGAGGAGGCGGCTCCTCGCAAAACTTTGCACCGACTTCAGTTCGCCCCTCCCTGGCCACCGTCAGGCATTTATACCCATGTAAAAAGGCTCGAGCGCACAGTGAAGCACTCTGGCTCAGCGCTTCTCGAGGGGAGGACATAAAGCCACCTACGACTCAACAATACAAAACCCTCTTTTTTTTTCTCCACCTCCTTCTTCTGCGGACTTAAGCTGCACACAAACTTTTAAAGGCAACTTTTCCTCAACCAAAACCAGTCGTGGCACAAACTAACGCTTCCGCACGTCGCGTTCAAGGATCCTGGTCGTTCCTCCATGAAAGAGGGAGTGCAGCAAACTTGGGGAAAAGAGATGTCTGCGGCCGTCTTGTCTGCGTTCTACGACATGGACATGCTTTACAAGGTAAATGTTTGACAAGATATGGGGAGTTTTACTTGAAGCGCTAACGTTAGCGCGCTCCGACTTGTTGCATGTGTTCAGCTGCAACAGGTGAACGCAGCCTAAACGTGCCATGTGGTCAAAATAGTAAGAAAATTGGTGCCAGACGTGCATTGGTAACTAACTCGTGTCTTTTTTCTCCTATAGCAAGATAAAAGCATGAACATGAACACCCTCCACATCAACAGCATGCTGGACAAGAAAGCGGTCGGGGCTCCGGTGACGACTCCGGGCTCCGGTGGCCCCTTCACACCGGGATTTTTCCGCAGAAACTCAACCAGCAACTTGGAGGCAATGAACAACGGCAACAAATACTCGATGGGCTCCTACGGCAGCCTGAAGGAGAACACGCCGAGCAGCAACATCAGCGCCACGGCCCTCATGAACAAGGAGAACAAGTTCCGCGACCGCGCTTACAGCGACAACGGAGACCGGGGCGTGCTGCAGCAGAAGCCCGGCTCTCAGATCAACTCCACCCGCTACAAGACCGAGCTCTGCCGGCCCTTCGAGGAGAACGGGTCGTGCAAGTACGGGGAGAAGTGTCAGTTCGCTCACGGCTACCACGAGTTGAGGAGCTTGTCCCGCCACCCTAAGTACAAAACTGAGCCGTGCCGCACCTTCCACACCATCGGTTTCTGTCCGTACGGGCCCCGGTGTCACTTCATCCACAACGCCGACGAGCGCCGGCCGTCTCCGCCCGCCAACGCTAACATGCAGGCGGGGGAGTCCAGGTCTGCTCGCGAGCTGTGCGGCTACGGCCAGAGGGACATCTTGCCGCAGCTCGGCTACACCCAGAGGGACAGACCAAAGCTTCACCACAGCCTAAGCTTCTCCGGCTTCTCCACCCACCACGGGCTCGAGTCTCCCCTGCTCGACAGCCCCATGTCGCGGACCCCACCTCCGCCCACCACCGCCTCCTCCTCCTCCTGCACCTCCACCTCGAGCTTCTACGACGACGTGCTTTCTCCCAACTCCGTGTCCTGCATCAACAGTGCCTTTTCCTTTCCCGGACAGGACTTAAAAGCCTTACTGGCCCCCCTAGCTGTGCACACCCCGAGCGGGTACGCCAACAACCACTCCACCGGTGCCTACTACGGGAACATGCAGAGCAGCGCGTGCCCGCCCTCCCCTCCGACGTACAACATGAGCCACTTGCAGGCGCTGCGCCGCCTCAGCGAGTCTTCGGTGTTCGAGCCTCCTCCCAGCCCCCCGGACTCGCTCTCCGACCGGGAGAGTTATGCGAGCGGGTCCCTCAGCTCTTCCGGGAGCCTCAGCGGCTCTGAGTCCCCGAGTCTGGACGCTGGAAAGCGTTTGCCAATCTTCAGCAGGCTGTCGATTTCAGATGACTAATCGTGTTTTCTTCATTCTTTTTTTTCTTTTCCATATGGATTTATGGACTGGTCAGGCAGGGTGGTTTGAGGAGCCACGGGTTGTCAGTGAGTGAGGTAGACTGTCCTTCAAGCAGAGGATCCCGGTCAAGACCCCTTTTGCCCCCTCCCCCATTTCAGCAGAAACTACCCTGCAGAAGTGCCTTTTTGAGTAAGACATTGAGTCCCTACCAGCTCCAGGGGTGCTGACCCTGCTCTGACCTCCCTGGAGGGGGGCAAGAGTAGAGGATACCCCCCCACAGGGATCAGTAAAGCTTCAGACTTTTAAGTGTCCTTGACCTGGCATTAGTTTTGTTTTTTTCCTCCATGTATGTAATATAGCTGTATTAAAACTTAGATAGCAAACAGAAGGCATTCCATCAGTGCCTTGCCCTAGGGCTTCATGGCAGCCCCCCCTCCCTATTTTTGCTCTATCAGGCAAGCCACACTTTTCCTGGGATTAGATGTGTGTTAACATGACTTGACAAGAAGAGACTGTAAGCAGTTTTCAGATTTCCTCCCATCCTGCCAAGAATATGCCTTGACTCAAAGTAACATTTCTTTTTTGTCCTTTTTTATCAAAGTGTGTTTTTTCTTTTTCTTCTCTGAAAGCTTCAACTTCCATTCCAGATCTGTCTTCTCCCAGCGCCACACAGTGGTTAGTCTAGTTCGTTGCTTGGATGAAAAGCACTCTTGAGTTGGGTTTGTTTGGGGAAATCACTGCTGATGGTTGAATATATATTTTTTTAGCTGTTTTTTGAGTGATATACATAGCTGTGCATAACTGGCTATGGACTATTTAACTTATTTATTATCTTGTGAAAAAAGTATAGGCTACATTGGTAATTTGTGTCCATACTGTATTTATCAAGTATGATGAAGCAATAGATCTATATTCTTTTATGTTTAAATTATGGTCGCCATTATTAATCTGCATAAAGTGGAGTGTATGTTCTTTTCACAGTAATATATATATTTTGTTTTTTTCCTCTTTTTTTTTTTTGTAACTTCACTCGTTATTTTTATTGTAAATGAGTAAAAAAAAAAAAATCTTAATTTAAGACAACGTATGTGATATTTATTTCATTAATTTTGTTTACGTTTATTAAAAAAAAAAAGTTTGCGTGATTGCTGTTTGCTCCTGAGGTTGTGTCAGTGCTGTAGAAGGCTTTTTCTTTGAGGATCCCTGTTTAGATGTTTCCGTAGAATGTATAAACAATGTGGTTGTACAGACCGTCCAAACCTTACTTCTTTTTGTCGATCTAGAGCAGACTTCAGTGACAAAGAACCCAAGTCAATAAATTAACCAAAAAGTATTTTAATTTTGATTTATTTTTCTGTTTGCGCGAGGTCACACTGTGATTCCAGCCACGTGCTAAAGAATGTAGCATCCCTTGTGCCCCAGTATTATTGTGTAGTGCCTATATGGGGTTCACCATCTTGACATGCCTTAAAATTAACCAAATAAAGTATTTTTCCTAAATGGCATTCTTTTATACACCGGTTGAACTGAATGTAGTGTTGGATTCTGAAATATATTTTTATTTCTTAAAGGTTGTTACCACTCAGACACGCTGACAAAAACAACCGTAACCTTTCTAAATCCCCATTCCTCCTATTAGATTTCCGTTTGCTCTTTTTCTTTTTTTGATATTGAAATCTAGTTTTGAGTTTGCTGGAGAGGGAAGTGGATGAACACGTTTGGTTTTTGTACATAGTAGGTACAGGGGGAAGCGCACTATGTACTTTTGACTACTTTATCAGAAGTAAAGCTTTTTGAATGTAACAGACAAAAAAGGCAACGAGAGTTGTGATCTTTTTTGGGGGGGGAGTCAGTTCACTACAAATTGAGTGTGAGACTTAATGTTGTACTGTACTTTTTTTTTTGTAGTTCTCCCAATAAAATCATTTTCAAAAAAACAAACAAAGCTTCAGACTGTCGGGCTGTGATTTCCTACATTACATGAACCGCTCACAGTAAACACATCAGATGTTGCCGCTCTGGAGGAGCCCAGCTGCCTTGTGGCACTACTTGGCATGGGGCCCTCAGAAGGGGCCCGTCCTCAGCATACAGTATAAAAGCACTGACCTGTTAGTTTCCAGCTGTCCCTGAGCTCAAACCAAGGAAGACCTGACCTGTAGGTGGCTCTGGCACAGGGATAAATACAGAATAGTACATGATCTGTAGGTCGGCCCCATCTGAGGGAATGACGTCTGGGATTTTAAAATGGAAATTTATCAGGAGCCCAGATCTACAGGAGAGACTGTAGAATGTGTCGGTAGCTCAGGCTGGGAGTCCGTCTGGATGAGGGCCGGAGAGTTTTTCATAACTTTGATGATGGTTGTAACCAAATGTACAGAAAATGTATCAATATATTGACTCACCCCATAGGTGCAGAAGTGCAGAACGAAATCACTGGAGATTGTGGGGGGAACCAACAGTGAAATGCATTCTGTCAAGTCAACGGTCAACAAAATATGGAAAAGTCAACAAGACTTTTGAAATGTGTTCTTCTCTGCCTTGGTGATTGGGGGGGGGGGGGGGGGGTAAACATTGTAGCCAACATAGATCAAACAACACGCTGCTGGTGGACCATGCTGTATTACTGGGTCTGCTCTAGCATGGGGAGAACCAGAACACAACCAAAACCATGCGGGGTAGACTGAGACCGTGCCGCAGTCAAATGAGAGGTTTTCTAAAGGCCCGGGGCCGCCAGAAATCACCACAGAATTCCTCGTTACGACTTTCCTACTAGCCGTAATCCCCGGTGGGCCTCAGCCAACGGTTTACAACAACATCAACTCCCGTCAATACGGATACACGGAGAACTAATCACAGAAAACATTCACTGTTGCTTTTATTAGTTCTGTAAGGTCTCTATCAAAAACACTGTTCCATGTTGAATTACAAAGCTTCTGAAAGGGACCCGCTCGCGCCGGAGCCCTCGTTTGAAAGCAACAACGTGACGGAGCGGATGCCATTTAAAGTGAGTGTCTGGACCACAAGACAAAAGACACATTAGAGGGATTTGATGCTTTTACAACGCCACCAGGCGGGTTTTAATCTGCAATCCATTATTTGTCTCCTCCATTATTAGGCTTGTTCGAGGTGAACTGTGCCTCGGCCTAGGAGTGGACGAGATCAGCAGCATGGGAAGATGACAAAACGCTGAGGTGAAGTCCAACGCTTTCAAAGAAAACACAGGAAGTCACAGAAAGCCGTGCGTAGCTGCCGTTATATATTCTATCCTTTATTCTCTCCATGTCTCTGCTGCTTGTTTGTGCTATAAATAACCATTATTATTATTATTATTATTATTATTGTTATGATCAACCACAAACATGCTTGGTAACAGATTAAACCGTCATTGCACAGCATGAGAATAATAGCCTACAAACTAGTGTTGAATATTGCAATTACACAGAAAATTTGGATTTTCTACAAAACATGGTGTTTGTTGTCAACAAAAAGTAGGAGCCAATCAGCTGTTTGGTCGGGTGACAGCCAGACGTTTCCCATCATGCCCAGGGACTTGCGGAGCAACTGTGGCGTCTGGCTCTGAAAACGGCGGTCGCCTCGACCTCGTGAGGTTGTCAGGATCAAGTCAGACTCAAATCTAACCAACACACACGTTGTGCGGCCTGGCTCGCCCGAACAAGCCTGGTGCTTCATTATAATTCACTCCCCTCTACACCTTCTAAGGCTACATGCATACCTGCTCCCTGCTTATCGGCCCCACAGAAAACAGTCATAGTATAGTGTGTTGAAAACAGTCATAGTATAGTGTGTTGAAAACAGTCACAGTATAGTGTGTTGAAAACAGTCACAGTATAGTGTGTTGAAAACAGTCATAGTATAGTGTGTTGAAAACAGTCATAGTATAGTGTGTTGAAACAGTCACAGTATAGTGTGTTGAAAACAGTCATAGTATAGTGTGTTGAAAACAGTCATAGTATAGTGTGTTGAAAACAGTCATAGTATAGTGTGTTGAAACAGTCACAGTATAGTGTGTTGAAAACAGTCATAGTATAGTGTGTTAAAAACAGTCATAGTGTAGTGTGTTGAAAACAGTCATAAAAGGTCACAGCATGGTCCTCTACCAGACTGAATGTGCGGTATATATCCATTTAATCCCCCGTGTGGGGGTACCTGCAAAATGAGTATTCCCAACCTCTGAATTCTAAATAAACAGCGAAAAGTTTCAAACATTATATCGTCCTTAATTTGCTTTACAGTCTGTACACGTATAAGAACTGCTGCAGAGTCAGCACCACCACGTCTGGTCTCATGTCTTCCACCTCCTGAAGACCAACAACGAAAGTTACGAATGTAACTACGGTTCTATGAATCCTGGATGACCGCCAGAGGCAGTGCTTCACACTGGATATCTTCCATGCGCAGGTCGAATATTTATATCAACAAAGTCACGTGTGACCTCGGATGACCCCGTCGTCTATAAGTTATGGTGTCATCCTGAGCTCAGTCCTATGGAATCTTCTCGCGAGTTCACGGGATTCCAAGTGACCAAGAACTCTGGCAGTCATCCAGGATTCATAGAACCGTAGTTACATTCGTAACTTTCGTTCTATTTCATCCTTACTGACCGCTCTGCTGAATGTTGAGAGAACAGGCAGGGGGCAGTCAGAGGAGAGAGATCCTTCGGACACTCTTCACTTGGCCAGCCGCTGCGGATATTGGTGACCCACCAGTTAGCGTGAGCGAGAGCACTCTGCTACTGTGGAAACAGACCCAAAGAAAACAGTCCTTACAGTGAGAGGGGAGCGAGGACACTCTCTTCACTAAGATAGTTGCTGCAGATATTGGTGCCCCACCAGTTAGCTTGAGCGAGAGCATTCTGCCACTGTGAAAACCGGACAAAAAAGAACACAGTCCTTACAGTGAGAGGGGAGCGAGGACACTCTCTTCACTTGGACAGTTGCTGTAACTCTTGGTGTGCTACCAGTTAGCCTGAGCGAGGGCACTCTGCTAACTGATATCCGCTGCTGATATGGCCATAATGTTTACAACAATCAATGGACACAATCAGAGTATTAGTTTAGTCCAGTTAGCCGGAGCGAAACGCTCTGCTAACTGATATGGCATAATGTTTACAGCAATCAATGGACACAATCCAGCATTAACTTAGTCTAGTTAGTGTCCCACCAGGTTAGCCTGAGTGAGGCCACTGCCAGCTGCGACAGCAGTAATGTGTAAAAGCATCAATGGGCACAACCTCAATGTTGATTTAGTATAACTAGCATTCACCGAGTTAGCCTGAGCGAGCACACTCTGCTAACTGTGATAGTTGTAATGCTACAAAGTTGATGGCCACAGCCCCAGTATCAGTTTTGTTTAGCTAGCTTCCCACTGAGTTAACCTGAGCGGGGACGCTCTGTTAACTGTGACAGCCGTAAGGATACAAAGTTGATGGACACAGCCCCAGTATCAGCTTTGTTTAGCTAGCTTCCCACTGAGTTAACCTGAGCGGGGACGCTCTGTTAACTGTGACGGCCGTAAGGTTTACAAAGTTGATGGACGCAGTCCCAGCTAGCATCTCACCAAGTTAGCCTGAGTGAATCATCACGACTTAGCTGGCCCTTATCAGACTGGTGACGACCGATGATAGGGCCGTCCACCAGTCCGGGGCTCGATGTCCGAACGGCGAACACACTGTTCCCTCCGAAGAGGGACAGCTCGTCGCAGCCTTTGGAGGGCGAGAGAACCGCAACTCCGACCGGTGGTCACAAGGCTACAGCGACGAGCTCTAATATGTCTTGATCGTAGACACATCCTTGTTTATGCTACCATGGTAGCTAACCTGCGTCGCGAGAAGATGAAAAAGGACTGAGCTCAGGATGACACCGGAATTTATAGACGACGGGGGTCATCCGAGGTCACACGTGACTTTGTTGATATAAATATTCGACCTTCGCATGCGCGAGACGGAAGATATCCAGTGTGAAGCACTGCCTCTGGCGGTCAGTAAGGATGAAATAGAATCGCTGCCCTCATCTGCTGCTTAGATCGATCATCCATCTGTAACTCTATGACCTAAATGAGTTGGCTGTAAACTCATGTTCCCACATGATCATTTTGGTCTTTCTTAAGCTCCATGACACTAAAATCAACTTTAACCGCGAGGCAGCAGCCATGGGGCAAAACTACTTATTGGAGTAGGGGAATTAAAACATGTTCCTTTAACATCATATTCATCTTTTATCTTCCAACCACCCTTTAGATCTCGTCCATACGTCTTTATGAAGCAGCTTCATGGAAACTAAAGACTGTAATGATATACAGATGGGTTATAGAAATGATCTCTGTTGCATTATTTGACCTGCTCTATGCCCGAGATTTCAGCCAACCCAGTGCTTTCTTGTTTTTAACCAGTTTAAATATCTTTAAAGCGCTAATAGGCCTACAACCCATACAATCCACTGCTGCTACTGAGTACAAACTGAGTACAAACTACAACGATATACTCGACAGAAGTACCGTGAGTACCTTCTACTTAAGTACAGTGCTCGAGGACATGAGATGAAGGAGTGAATGGCGACACTGAGCCGCGTGTGTCGTATTGGCTTACAGCTGGACTGATTGCTCATTGGCGTGACAAAATCAATCCCATCTGAACGATCCTCTGTGCCGCTTCACTAACTTATCTTTCACAGTGAACCCTTCAGAAAGCTGGAATGGCGAGTGATATCTGAGGTCAGACGCGCCGAGATGGATGTGTCTGTCTGGGAACTCAACGCCAGACATTGACCCATAACTGATTAACTCCGCGGCTGTAAATGCGTTTCTACTATCAGTTGCTTGAGCAGGTAAACGGGTGCCTGTAGGGCGACATGCCAAATAAAAACGCCTGTTGCCTGCATTTTCCTGTTGTTGCGGTGCAAGAAGGGCCCTGGACTCCCCTTTCAGAGGGGAACTGTTTTCTGCAGGCTATTCTGCGAAATTGACAGCGGTGGCAAAGACTTTAAGAAAATAAAGGGCCCAGGAGTCATGCGGTGCCTGAGAGTTCATGCCAAGATAAGGCAGGCTGATAAGGGCCCTCTGCAAATATTTACTGTGTCCTCAGGGTTTCATAATGAAGTGTTTATCAGAGCAGAGCTAAAGGGCCGCACAATGTGCCGGGCCCTGCCAAGTAGGATCTGCGATCCTGTGACTCAGTGTGTGTGTGTGAAACATGAGTGTGTGTCAATGAACAAACCCACGTATAATGTTTGATTGTGTGAACGTTCCTATATGCTATGTCTGTAAAATATATGTCTTACAAAATCAGCCTACTATCACCTGAAGAATATATCAAGGATTAGAGGACTTATGTCTCAACAGGATTTGGAAAAACTTGTCCACGCATTTATCTTCAGCAGACTGGACTACTGTAACGGTGTGTTTACAGGTCTCTGTAAAAAATCCGTCAGAAAGCTGCAGCTGATTCAGAACGCTGCAGCTCGAGTCCTCACTAAGACCAGGAGGGTGGATCACATCACTCCAGTTCTGAGGTCTTTGCACTGGCTTCCTGTCCAACAAAGAATTGACTTTAAAATCCTGCTGTTGGTTTACAAAGCACTGAATGGTTTAGGGCCAAAATACATCTCTGATCTGCTGCTACCTTATGAACCATCCCGACCCCTCAGGTCGTCTGGGACCGGTCTACTTTCTGTTCCCAGAGTCAGAACTAAACATGGAGAAGCAGCGTTCAGTTTTTCTGCTCCACATATCTGGAACAAAGTCCCAGAAAGCTGCAGGTCTGCTGAGACCCTCAGCTCATTTAAAGCAAGATTGAAGACTTTTCTGTTTGCTGCTGCCTTTAATTGGACCACATTCAATTCATATATTAATCAATTTCCTGCATTTCTGCATTTTACTACTGCATTTTATTTCTTACACTGTTTTTTAATTGTTTTTTAAATCTCCTTTTCTTTTGCCTTATGTTTTGATGCTTTTAATGGTTTAATGTGAAGCACTTTGAATTACCTTGTTGTTGAAATGTGCTATACAAATAAACTTGCCTTGCCTTGCCTTGCCTATAAAACCATTTTCAGATAAGGATGTGTGCGTAGTGGAGTTCGTGGAGTTCGTGTCTG
Source organism: Melanostigma gelatinosum (assembly GCF_949748355.1). Lineage (NCBI taxonomy): Eukaryota > Metazoa > Chordata > Actinopteri > Perciformes > Zoarcidae > Melanostigma > Melanostigma gelatinosum. Next base: position 22,210,452 of record NC_136645.1, on the reverse strand, counting down.
TGTGTGTGTGTGTGTGTGTGTGTGTGCGTGTGTGTGTGTGTGCATGCAGGGGTCTCGCTGGTTAATGGATCTGGAGCTCCTACAATGAAAGGAAACACTCTCTGACTTGTGATTAGGGCAGGAAGAGTCCCGCTTCCTGGCCACCACCCATTTCCACCTCTTCTTCGTCCTGCTGTTTTTCCCCTCCTCCTTCAGTTTCCCTTCTTCTCTGTAGTGGCAGCTTTCGAGAAGTTACTATTTGTGTTCCTCTGTCGGGCTGGGAAGGCCCGGCTCGTCCTGGTATTGTTTTGGCCCGCTAAGCCTGGACCCCGGGGTCAAGTAGTAACAGCGAGTGCCTTTTTAGACTTTGTTTTCAGCCCCCACGGGTGCCGGATGGCTGGCGTTCAGCCAAATAGGGAGTGGAGAGCAGAAGTTGTTCATAATTTTTGTGTCACAAAACCCAAAATCGATCCTTCCATTTGATCCAATCCTCCGTCAGGTTTTGTTTTCGCTGATTTAGTAATGATGTAGATGATTACAGAGATCCAAGTGAAATCTGTCTTTCTTTAATGAGCTATAATTGCTGCTGATAATAAAAGTGAAAGTAAACTATTTCTAACTTTAGTTGGGAAGGCCCCTCTAAAGGCCCCTCCTGTTTCCAGCGCCCTGAGTCTCTGGTTTCATAAATCACTGAAGAACCCTTCAAAGTCCCCTCTGTCTGCTTATCTGTGATTGTCAAACCTCATGTGACACTATTATGTCTTCACAGTAATAATGTGCAGTATGTGTGTGTGTGTAAAACTGGCTTGGAACTGCACCTGACTGGCACTGCTTCAAGGTTCAAACAAACATGTACCGGTACATCTGTCAAGACTTTCTCAGTCAATTCAAAAAGCCAGCAGGAGTCTTTGGCTGCTGGAGGCATGAGTCATACCGGGCCTGTAACATTCTTCTGCTTGAGGTTCCATCAGTCTGTTGTGGACCACAACTTTACTGCTTCTGTGCCATTGACTGACTCTCATTCACCTGGTTTTCAGCAGCAGCAGGCGGCTGTTTTCAGCGACAGGAACTCGGATACATTCACTGTCCGCTGCCTACCCAGCACCAAAGGTCGGGCAGACACAGTTAGAGACGAGCTGGTGAATGTATTGGAGCATTGTGCAGCTAAAGAGACAGATGATTCCCTCGGGAGTCTGGTTTTAAACAACCTGAGTCAAGGGAACCTTTAAGTAAAGGTAAATTCAACCAGCTATTAACATGTTTTTGCCAATTGTGGCCACAGTGCCGTTCAGCAATAGCTACGAGTCTTAATTAAAGTTAAATTCACAAGAAACAAAATCAGTTGTGCGATATCTGGTTGAACTATTGCTGCTGTTACCTCTCCACATACACACAGTTCCCACCATTCAGTGATGAAGAAAATGGCAAAAATGACTATATACACAATAACATTATACAATAAGTATTATTACAATAAGTAACAGTTTATAAAGATATGAGCCTATTTCATACATCAGTGGTATGAAACTCTGACAAGAGCTCGCAGTTTAAATTAGCTCCCAGCTCTCCACGGCCTCTCTCACTGTGAGGAGCTAGAAACATAATCTTCGCTCTGTTTTCCAGATGTGGCTTCCGGCCCCACGCTTAGCTGAGGTTGACAGCCCCCCCCCCCCCCCCCCCAGCTGCGCAAGGTAAGCCAAGGTAAGCCAGAGTGCACAGATGCTGAAAAAAGAAATGTTGTTTGCACAGTGGATTTGAAGTCCGGCGATGGTGACAAGCGAGGATGGGGGGTCGGAGGCTTGGAGAGGGCGGAGTTGTGCGGGTCGGAGGGAGTTGGCCCAGTCCGGTCACGTTCGGCCGGCGCTGCTTGGTCCGCCATGTTCCTCTCTCCTCGACGTCTGCCGAGCTGTAAATATTTACAGAGCATCTTGTGAGAGGCGTGTGTGTTTACCGCCAATGCTTGTGGCTCCTCAGTGTGTGTGTGTGTGTGTGTGTGTGAGAGCAATGCAGATGAGATGCTTCTCTTGGTCCTCGGGCAGTGTAAACCCTCAGCCGTGTGTGTGTGTCGGATGAGGTACTTCCCTCGGGCTCTCCACAGTTTACTAACACCCGGACCCCTGGTGCTTGTTCAGGCCCCAGCCCCGAGCTCCATCTGTGAATCAACAGGGAGCGCAGACAGCAGAGGCACCTCACTCTGCCTTTCTCTGACCCCTGCAAATGACAGAGAGAGAGAGAGAGAGAGAGAGAGAGAGAGAGAGAGAGAGAGAGAGAGAGAGAGAGAGAGAGAGAGGGGAGAGTTTGTTTACCTCGCCCCACCTTGTATACGAGTCGGTGCTGACATCACGTCTTCGCGGGTGGAAAATTCTCATAAAACATGTTTTCTTTACTCCTTTTTCCAATGTAAATAATACGGAGGGTGTAAATACCTTAAGGGCCCCGGCCAGGCCATTTTTATGCAAGCAGCTCTGTATAAGGCTGTTTCCAGATGCAGCCCAGGAAGTTTCACTGTGGTGTGGTTTGTGATGCACACACACATGCTAACCTGGCCTGTTCTCTGGCTGCCCAGTCCTCAGAGGTCAGAGTGTTCCGGGCTGCCCTTTAATCTGCAATACCAAGACCACGATAAACGAATAATCAGAGATAAGACATTGTTACAAAAACCTTCCAAATCCATGCATGAAAAAGCATATCATCCCGTGATCCAAGATGAAAAAAAAAACACAGAAAGGCGACAAATTAAAGGAAAACACCTGAATAAATGAGCGAAGAAACGTAACAAATACTGCAGGGCTCACTAATAAGTGGAGAGACCGAGCGAGACTGTAGCTGCAAACACCTCTGTGTGCACTGAACCATGCAACAGTCATTTATCTTGCCTTCAATGTGCAAAAGAGGAAGAATGTGTTACTTCCTCTTTCAGAAGTTGCATATTCTCACTTTAAATGCTAACACACGTGTGTGTCAGTAGCACAAGAGTCCTAAAATCAGTACTGCCAGCTAACGTTAGCCACCGTATGCTAATGGCCGTACCAGACCAACTACAGGCCTTTACACACTGCACACTGCAAAACTGTGTACCTAAAGGAAGTCAAATTCACTCAGAGCATTTCCACAACAGGAAGCTCAATAAAATGGCGCTGCTTTGGGTCAATAGCAGAAAACGTACATAGTCTCGTACATAGTCTCTCATTAAGTTGAAGAGATGACGCCTTTGTGAAAGAAGTAGGCCGGTAAACGGCCTACAGTATCTATAGTATCGATTTATCATCCGGCGGCTTAGAAGAGAAGATACGATCAGCAAACAGTTGAAGTGCCGACGCGAGAGAGGGACCTGAAAATAACAATCACTATCTCTGTGCTAAATGTGTCACTCACTCTGCCTGCTCAGCTTTCCCAGCCCCACACGACCGCCGGCCTGAAACTCACAAGGTGAAGAGACGGAGGGGCGGGCGTGGAAGTCTCAGGCCTGGGTGTTTGAGAGACGCAGCTGTAACATTTAGCATGTCCTATCTAGTTCAGTGAGGGGGCTTTACTTAGACCAGGCGCGGCCTCCAAACACGTGATTGGCAGCCGAGCCGGGAGGGCGATAAGGAGGTATCTGTGTGGCGAGAGGGCAGGGTAACCCCCCCCCCCCCACCGGAGGAGTGAATGCCGTGTTGACACTGCGTGCGTTTGCCCGGCTCACACGTTCTGACCAATGCCGTTGGAGACAGAGAGAGCCACACATGAGGCCTCGGGCCGCGATGAATGAAGCTTCACGATCGGGCGCTGTGGTTTGAGAGAGCGAGAGAGAAGGGAGTAAAATGATGGCAATAAGTGGAGAGAGCGACATGAAAATATTTAACGGGATTGCTTGTTTGGAGAGGATCTTGCCAGTAAGCGTTATGAGTCAACTTGTGTCCATGCACCCGAGCTGCACCAGGTAATTACATATAATCATCCCAAATGTTTATACTATGCTGAGTGAGTGGCTGCGTGGGACGGGCATAGCTGCCCGGTCGCCCTGGTGAGCAGGCTCAGGTCCAGGCTCAGGTCCAGGCTCAGGTCCAGGCTCAGGTCCAGGCTCAGGTCCAGGCTCAGGTCCAGGCTCAGGTCCAGGCTCAGATTGTCATGCAGCTACACAGCAGGGGCCTGCTTGTTGTCCGCACTGCACAACATATATAACATAGCGACACGGCTGTATATCGCATGCCTCATGGCCATGCTCATAGCAGAGGCCGGAGGAAGGACGTCTCCGATGTTCACACCACGTGAATACCTGTGCCCTGACGAGCTCCAGCCACAGAGCAGTGTTTCCAATTAGACCAGTCACATTCTGCAAACTAATCCAGTTGTTTAACTCACGCTTCTTATTAAACCCAGCTTTGATACACACCTGCCAAATAGTAATCATGGAAAATCTCACATTTTTTTATGATGCATACAAGTGTACGACTCTCATTTTGCATTTCCTTGCTAATCAGTGCCCGATGTATAATTTCCTGGCTGAAACATTATGGTCTGTGTTATTTCCATTGAATCAGAGAACATTATGTTGTTCTCGGATTAAATAAATGGCACTTGAAATAGTTTTGGACTTCTTTTGTTTGAGCATTGCTTTTTTTTTTTTTTGCCAGGTAAGCAGCATGGCTCTGGGGAGGGCAATGTTGTTCCACCACTTTAGCCCGGACACAAATAACTTACAATTTACAATTACATTGGCAGATGTTCACTGACCCTGAATGAATCCCCTGATTTCCCATCTAGCGCTACCAGCAGGTCAAAGTTTTCATTCATCCAGTCAAATATCTCAGCATCTGCTCGATGGACTGGTACAGTCATTTGCAGAGGCACTAAATTTGGCACAGATATTGATGGTGGCCTCACTATAAACTGTAATAATCCCTTAACCTTTCATGTAAAGCCACAGGTCTACATTGTAAGTTGTAAAGACATTCCCATCAGCCCAAGCTGTGCTTTGTATTTAGTGGTTATTTGCTAATGCTGGCATAAGAGGGTGCACATGGTAAGAAGCATGGCTGTTGACTCTTGTTCCTCCTGCAACAAGCTTTTAGTGTCAGTAGCTGTGTTTCCATTCAATTGCAAACTTTTGAAATGTTGCACAAAAAAAAAAAAAATGCAAATTTGGTGCTTTTCATCAGCTGTTATTGAGCGAATAAACTTTGCAACAGTGTAGTTTGGTCAGAATTCGGCGCTCCAGGCTACGTTTGGCTGCAATACGAACTGAGTAGAAGAAGTAGAACTTATGAACCGGAAAGCAAAACAAGTCATCTTGGCCATCTAATCATATCCAACCCATCTATGAGAGAAAAATGGAGAGTGGTCTTCATGATTTTTCTTTGCAATTGGGCAGGTTATAATCGTCCTTTCACGTCAGCTAACATTGACCGAGCTTCATGTTGTCCGGAGACGAAGACAAGCATTCACACGTTATGGGACGATCCAAGAAGATGCCGACGAATGTTCCCTTCGTCAGAATTCATCTGGCAAAGGTTTCCAGATCCCACTTCAACCTGCACATCAATAAAGTAAGCAGAAAAACAATTGAGGACGTTTTAGCCAATGTTGCCGTTTCCGTACAGCTTTTCCAAAGCAATACTTCAAAGTGAGCAGAAAGATATATGAATGGAAACACGGATAATATCAACCATTCACACAAAGCGGAGGCACCCTCTTGATGATGATCGTACGTGTCTGTAATCTTTTTGCATGTTGTGCATCACTTGGTAAGGCAGTATGAAGACATTATGAATGTTCATTAGCACATCTGAAATAATAATGTCTCTGGTTCTCAGAGGTGGGGAGTTCAGAGCGCCTTTGATGTTTGACCTGCATCTGGCAGGGAAGTGAAAGGGGACTAAGGGTCACCTAGTCCAGGATGTGGCGCTGGCGAGGCCATGTGTATCTCTGCATGTGTGTGTGTGTGTGTGTGCGTGTGTGCTCGCAGGGGAAGTGGGGTGTCGGTTAGTACTTCTCGGTCTAGTTGCAGCTCTCTTACTCACGTCCATATTTCATATCTGCGGCTTTCAAACAAAAGCCGTATGTTGACACAATCTGCCAGCCAGCCGGAGGAAATGAGTGTTTGTGTGCTCACTAACAATGTTTCTATTTCTCTTTCAAATGCGATCCAGTTTTTTTCCACTGAGCTCATTAGATTACCCCGTCCAATTTCTCAACATAGCCACACATGTCGTCTGCTTTGTCTTTGAGTTTCATCATACTCGCGTGATGATGAAAGACACTCTGGGTTGAGTCAAGTCCTGTCTGTGATTCAGCACCAGTGATGCATGTGTTACCGTGCACAGATGATGTTACCAGTGATCTATAGCAGGAGAGACTATGTGCTGAGGGCAGTTGAAATGTGTCTGTATTGGCCATTAAAAGCTCATTCTGGTGCAGGACAAGCAAACCCGCGGTGGCCTCACACACCGGAGGTCTCTGCCGTGTTTGTGCGCCGACGGAACTGATCTTTGGCAGACATGGACGTTTTTTGCAAATGCGCCGTTGGGAGTTTTACAGTACAGATCTCAGACCTGCTTCCAACATTCTGTACCCACCACACCACACCCTCTCTGTCCATCCTCGGCCGGTGTGCTGCAGACGGACGCAGGCCCTGGAGCTGCAGCAGCCGGGCCCGTCCTCTCATCAATGCCTCCTTTAAGGGTCAGTGGAGCAGTGGCTGCAGCACAGACCACCTTTATCTAGCACTCTCAGGACACTCATTCATACTCCAGAGAGGGGGAGCTATCTACAGCAACACACACACACACACACACACACACACACACACACACACACGAGCAAACACACACACACTGAGCAAAGACTGTGTATGTGTGTACTTGCTTGCTCAAACACCATCGGGGAGCGAGAAAACACACCTCCTGCACTCATTTGCAAACTCCGTATGTGCATCTGTGTCTGTGTTGCATTGGGGACTATGCACCCCCCCCCCACACACACACACACACCCACACACCCCTCTGTTTACTGTAAATAAAGATAGATTTCATTTTATAAACAAACTTGTGTTTATTTGAATGATCAATCTCAAACTTGTGCTTGTGTGCAGCCATACAGGAGTTTAGTTTTTTGGCTGTTTCCCAAGTTTACCTGGCAACAGATTTGTCAATGGTGCATTTCGCTCTTATAATAAATAAATTAGTTCTTAAAAGATGAATCATAGCCATCCAAGCACATATTCACTGTTTGTTTGGGTTGGACACACACTTAAACACACACACGCACACACACACGCACACACACACACACACACACACACACACACATACCTCTGGTGTTACTGCAGCTCGTGGAACTAACCCGAATAATCTCTTGTTTAAAAAGTTGAGTCACCAAACACATACTCAGAATGGCCTTGAATCACCGCGAGTCCAAACAAAACAGGAAAGTGGATGTTAGTAACAAAGAAGAAATGTGTCCTCAAACAAAGGAAAGCAGGCTTTTATAAGAAAAGAATCAGAAGAATCATATCCACTCATTCATAAATTGTGCTTCTTGAGTCACTCCTTGATTTAAGGTGCTTAACTGAAAAACAAAAAAAAACAAGATAGCTCCACCCCCCCTGCCCCTTTCCTGGCTGCACTGCTTACAAAAACAACAAGTAACTACCGACTTCTGAAAACGTAATAGAAGCCTAAACCAGAAACCAGTGCCACCCGATGAGCCAGTTCAAGCGCGGAGTGACAGCGACAAACTCTGTGTGTCTGAACGCTAACTGATGGCAAAAATGAACATAATGACAGATGGTGAGTCATCTGTCTAAAGCGTTTAGACTGCTTGACCTTAAATTGTAATCCACCTCGGCCATTCCGGCTTGTGTGTCACAATAACACAATGCATCACTTATCTACCCAGACCTTATGCAACATTCATTCCCAAGAGACTATTTGTGATACTCCTTAACCCCATGTATTGCGCCAAGTCACAAGTGTCTCATCAGAGAAACTCAATGAGAGTCAATCAATAGCTGTTTCTCCTCTCGCAGGTATGTGATCATGATTTACAATTGTGCACTTTTTGATTTTAAGAGGGCATTTCCTCTCCTTCCACTGAACCGCCAACCCTTTAGTCACACATAGCTCTCTTATTGACCGTTAGCTTAGCCCACCAGCTGGGCCTTTCAAGCTTTCCATCCTCCCACGCCACATATGCAGTTAAAAATAATAACAGCTGCAGATATGCTACTCAAAATTCCTAGTAATTGTTCAAACAAGAGGTCCTTCATTTTGGAAAGAGGAAGACAAAAGCAAGATTCTCGTTTATAACTGTCATTTTTGGTGGCTGAATTAGCAGCTAGCAGACTTTACTAGCTAAAGCTAGCTAGTTAATTAAGGTTACGTTACGTTAAACTGGTTTAGGAGGACTCTGTAATGTTTTTGTCTTTTCAAGAATCTTGGTGGCTACAACAGCCAAATTGTGTATGAATGACATAATAATGTGTCATCTAGCGTGCAAAAGTAACAACATCGGAGCTTTTTGCGTCATTTTACGCCATGTAGTCTGTACCGACTGCAATGTAAACACATATAGGCGTAAATATGCTACGCTTAGTGCAAGTGATGATTTTTAAAAGTGAGAAAGACTGCTGATGGCAGGTGGGTGGGAGGGGAGGCTGATGGGTAACAAAAAAAACACAAACAGAACTTTACATACTACGTTATACATTCGTGATGTTTGTTGTATTTTCTGTACTCATGCTACGTTGACTACGTTTTACTTAGTTTACGTACTTACCCAACCATGATCTTTTTCTGAAACCAAACTAAGTGTGCGGAATGTCCTTTTTTTTACGCCTTCCCATGAAATCAGGCTGGCTACATCTCAATCAGACAGAGGCTAAAGCTACATGTCCCAGGCAAAAACATTAGCATCCTCACCATTGCTTGATGTACAGGAAAAAATTATTTTAGGATGGGGACTAACTAATGTGTATGGAAAATGTAACGTTATCTCAGGTAACACTACATTGGGTTGCTGGAGTGAAAACTTCTGCTAAATTCAAAGAAGTGCAGAGAAGAAAGCTAACTTGCTAGTTAGCCGGACAACGTTGGCGGATCTAGCTTAACAGCAGCCCACGGACCCTAATGCTCAGGATGGGTCAGAGGTTGAATTCAATGTATGTTTGTGATGATAAAAATAAGTTTTATTAAACTGTGTGTTTGCTAAGTATCACTCTGATAGTGCCCCATGCTCACTGCTCCAACATTTGGAGGAATCCAATGCTTGACAGGCCTGCCATGCCTAGTTAAACTTGATCAGCTTTCGTCTACCTCTGTCCAAAATGAGCGACCTGTTCAGGGGTGTTTAGCGAAGGGTCAATACCAGCTGGAGGCATTCTTAACCACACATTTCTGAAATAATATTGATGGGAGAGCAAATCGTCTATACTCCTTGCCTCATATCCACAAAGAAATCCCCAAGGACTCCTGCTCTCCAGAGGAAATGAGAGGTTTGAGATCTCTCCGCTGATAAAGCGGCAAACCTGTCAACGTGCGTTTACACAGCGCCGTCGACCGAGCCAGAACTTCCAATTTAAGTCCTTTACCGCTGCTGCTGCTTATTAGAGGAGCATTAGATAAACTATGAAAATTAAAGTTTTCTTTTTTTCTCACTCGCGGAGTGGTGTATGAAGTCATTCATGACCGGTCAGAGTGTGTTAGCCGCTCTTCGGGCTTTGCATTAATCCCTCGGCATCAGAATTCATATTCATGAAAGTAGTTTCCAGCACTGAGGTTGACATTTACTGACGGGTTATTTTACATCCTTGTGAAAGTCTTTCCAGAAGAGGTGTCCGAGCAACTGAGGCCAAGATCTAAAATGTGTGAAGACCTTGTGTGCGAGTAAAGGGTACAACCAAAGCAGCGTTTTAGTAAGTAATTCCCACTGGTTTGAGTTACTTACTTTGCAACAGTTGGTAGAACTTTCGGCAACTTCTTGCAATGTACTTCGTGTAAGATAATACAAAGTTTCATTAATAATAATAATCATAATTTCATTGACCAAATATTACCACGACAATGTTGTTTCCAGAGTTTCAGATAATTGTGATCACAGCAATTGGAAAGGCCATACCACATTTCTGTGAACAACTTTCATGAATGTACCTACAGTGTGGATATTTCCCATTTTTTTATCTTAAAAATGCACTTTTAATATCAAAAGAATGGGTTTCCATATAGCATCTTTCACTTTTGGTTGAGTCTCCATGTTCTCATCGACTTTGCCTCCATCCACAGCAGGCTGTTTTCAGCCAAAACACTTTAATAAAGGTTCTATACCGGTCAATCACCCAATGATAGACGGACAAAGTTTGTGACTAGCGGGTGAACATATTGGAACCTTCCTCTCCACCTCGTAAACCACAGACTTTCAGTACAACCCTGGGTCATGCCACTTGCAGAAGTTTTCTCACAGTAAGGCAGTGGTTGGGTGTATAAGTGATGGGTAGGAGGAGTACAAAGAAAAACTGGACTGTTTTATGGCGCAGGCTGGAGGAGACCCTCTACTTCTGAACGTGACCAAGACCAGGGAGGTGGTGATCGACTTCAGAAGGTTTTCTGGCAGAGGATTTTGTGCAGCAGTCTGTTGTGGCCAGTGTACTGTACTTTGCCGTAGACTGCTGGGGGAGCAGCACTGGAGCCTGTGACACCAACAGACTTAATAAACCGATTAAGAAGGCTGGCTCTGTATCTTGCTGCAAACCAGACGCCTTTGAAGTTGTGGTGGAGAGGAGGACACTGAACAAACTGTTATCCATTATGGATAATCTTGACCACCCTCTCTACCACCAGACAGCAGAGCTCTTTCTCCAACTGACTGATTCAGCTTCGCTGTCACAAGGACTGTTGCAGGAAATCCTTCCTGCCCAAAGCAGTAACCCTCCACAAGAACACCTCTGTCTAACAGAACTCTCAGCTTTATACTTTCTGTCTCAAACATACTCCACTCTGTTTTGCAACTCAAGTTTATTTGCAAAGCCCAATATAACATATCTCTCAATGGGTTTTGGATGGCCCCAAGAGCAGTGGCTCCTGCCCCAGGAAACTCTCAAATAAAATCTCAAAGTCCAAGTGAAAAAGAAGTTAGAGCATCTCAAGCTTTGTGGACCGTGACATGTTCCCAAGTGAAACAATTACAAGAGCGACTTAAATCAAATCCATTGCATTTGATTTGACTGCTAAAAAGTGGGCGGGCTGTCACGTCCGAGGGGCAGATCTGAGACTCAAGCGCAGACACAGACACGAGGTGAAGTTGAAAAATAAGGTTTTTACTTCAAAAGTCATAAACACAAACTAAAAGCAACTCAAGGGCGCAGGCAAAAATATCCAAAATCACAAAACAAAGGCAAAGGAACAAACCAGGAGCAAACGCTGGAGCACGGCGCAAACACGAGGGAGCCACAATGCAGGGACAGCCAGGGGAACGAACAAGGACGATCTCACAACCAGAACAGGGAAAGCAGGGAGATATATGTGGGGTGATGAGGAGATTGAAGGCAGCTGGGTGGACTGGGCAGGTGAGTAGGATGACTGTAATCAGGGGAAACACACACACACACACACACACACACAGAGACACAGGAACACAAGGGGCAAAGCCTAAACCGTGACACGGGCTCAGAATGTAGCACGATATATGGAGCTACAGAGGACAATAGACTGTATATAAGAAGTGGACGTAGTCGTCGTGACCCATTGGTTTGTGGACTACTGCTTTAAAGCCTCCAGTTTGACATTTTGGCCATGGCCATCTTGTTTTTTTGCAGTGAACCAGGGAACGTCAGTGACCATATTTGGACTGCGGAGGTGTGCCGTAGAGACGCCGTATACGGCTCTGGTAGTGACATCACTACCTATCACAAGGTAACACCCTCCCTAACACCCTCCCTAAAGCCTACTCTGCTTCATGGTCTATTTTACTCTAAATGTAACATAAACTCATGTTTACAATGTTTACTGAGTTAAGAAATCAAGACCGAAGTAGGGTAATTTTCCCATATACAATCTGACTTCTTTTTGCAGCTGGAGGCGTCGCCCCCTGATGGCCAGTAGAGACAAATGCAAGTTTAAAGCACGTCCACATTAGCTTCACTTTTAACAACCGGAGGTTGTCGCCTGCAGAGGACTGTGGCATCACACACACCTCCACACACACCTCCCTTGTCACTAAAAGTCGCAGATTGATTGATGGATAAATGTCATGATATTATTGGTTGAAATTGATAGGTACCCAAGGACACGTCATATTTTGTTTTGAAAATATTGAAGAAAAAACAAGGAAATTGTTTTTTTTGTAATTTTCTTGCATGCTTTATTGAATAGTTGCACGGTATGACCGGGGATGTGAGCTGAAAGGGTTAAAAAGGCATTTTTCATTTCATCTGGACTTTAAATGTGGAGACTTATTGCACGGCCTGAGGTGGAACAGGAGCTCATGTCAAGGTCTCACTCCTGCCCCGCTCCACTCATGGTTGCAACACTGGCCTAGATTCTTAAGTAAAGATTACTGTGTGTGTGTGTGTGTGTGTTCACATGCATGTACGTAACATGATGAGGCGCACAGGTGGCCATGTTGCTGCATTGCATCAGGTTAAATAAGACCAAAGGCCGACTTTGTCCGAGCACAGTGCAATGCAACTGGGCCTCACACGCTTAAACACACATGCTGTGCTGCAGTTATTGACTCGCTAATACCACAAGCCTTCACTCTGCACACAGAAACTGTGCACATGACACGGAGCTCTCACATGATATGGAAACAGTAGGAGCTGATTTAAGAAAGGAAACGATCAGATAGAGTCATAGGACTAACAGACAAACACACGAACGAATACGACTTTCCAAAACACACCAAACTCACAACAAACAGATCCCCAGCAGTGAGACGGGTTAAAGCCTTTAAATTCCTCGCTCTGCCCCACCGGGTGAATGCAGAGGAATCTCAGGCCCATCCAATAAAACAGAGTTGTGTTTGTACGACTCCTCACCACCGACGGCTGCTTTTCACATTGCCAAATACTGTACATTCCTCCAAAATGGCGTCCTGCACGCATGCACACAGACGCTGGAATACTGCTGTTTGTGCGCGTTGGCGTGCGGAACATCAAATCTGGTGAGTCAGAGAGATGTGATAACGGTGGTGGCGAGTGTGAAAATGAGTGCTTGCGAGCATGTGTGTGTGTGTGTGTGAGAGCGTCATTAGCACCAAACACCACCCACCTCGCCATAAGAGCCAGGTATAACAGCTGGAGACAGGCAGCAAACATCTGTCAGTCTCGTCAGGCGCACACACCTACTATCTCTACCCTGTCTGTGTGTGTGTTTGTCTGTGTAGAGACCCCCCCCCCCCCCCCCCCACCGGGCCTCACAAGTGCATGACCTACAGAGGACTCGGGGTTAAAGTCAGATCTGCCCTTAGCCAACAACGCTGGTATCAGCTGGAGTGTGTTTGTTTTCTGCAGGGAATGAGAGCATGTTCCTTGTGAATAAACACTGTGAAGATTGTCATAAGACTCTCCGTCTCTAATAAGGCCCTGATTGGAATATTCTTGCATGGCAGCTTGTGTATGTATTTTAACCCGTGTTATAATAGAAAGCAAAAGCAGCAGTCAGAGAGTCATTTTGAGACCAAAAGAGACACGTCAGAGACTTATTCTTGGTGATTTTTCTCTTGACTTTTTGATCACAATTCAAGGTAATACTGCGGACGATGTCTAACAGGTCCCAGACCTGACTTGAACCCAGACGTTATACTGGCAGAGGGAGTATGATCCCGAGGCAGCCGAGTCGCACTTGTGAGCCGACGTTCTATGTAGCAGTAGAAACTACAGTTCTTTAGGCTTTTCTTTTTTTCTTCAGACGTGGTTTGTGTGCGAGTAATTGCGGAATTGCGGCAGTGTATGGTTGATTGCGTGCAGCGTAATGTCTCAGGGAGACATCTATTCAAATTTAGAAAGTGCACAAAATATCGCCATTTCCTCCGGGACCGAGTTCGTGCAAGGCGTACACTATAAAACGGCAGCGTAATGTCTCAGGGAGACATCAATTATTGTTTCAAATGTTTTAAATCTCCTTTACTTTTGCCTTTATGCTTTTAATGGTTTCATGTGAAGCACTTTGAATTACCTTGTTGTTGAAATGTGCTATACAAATAAACGTGCCTTGCCTTTTGGTATTATTATGAGGAACCTTTTTTTAGAAAGGGCAACATTTTACACATGTTATTTATTTGATTTGCCTTTAAAAAAGAAACAAATTGCCCGGTATAGAAATGCTCACAAAAACCAAAGAACCACTCTCACTATCCTGGGGACGTTTTTGGCATTTACAGAAACAGTTTCTGGTTTGACTTGTTTTTAGTAGCGTGGGACATGTCAGGAGCTACATTATATAGGTTGAGGGTGGAAGTCTTGGTATTTGCTACCCTACTGCTCATTATTTTTGACCAGTGTACGTGTATGTGTGTGTGTGTGAGATTTTTTTGTTGGTTTTGGTTTGTGCGTGACAGGGAGGGAACGTGTGTTTGCCTTGTGTGGTTTTCCTCCGTCTGTGGAGGGCTTGCCTCAGCCTCTTTCACCATCAGCCAACAGGGAGACACAGAGAAAGCAATTTATATTCAATATAAGGAGAGGCCCATCTAATGCTGCTTTCAAATGGAACTTAAGAGCTCATGTTTGCGACATGTGGCAACGACAACGTGGACGCTAACTGTTGGCGTCTAGAAGCCACCGAGGCTAACAGGCTAGCGAGCAGGTAGCGGAATGCACGAAAGGCAAAAGGCATAACGACAGAGGACAGGATGAAGCTCTTCATGTTTACAGCCCGCTAGCTGTCATATGAAACGCTAATATAATCAATTGGCTTATTTCAGCCTACCAGCTATTAACAAAGCCACAAGTCCGTCGTTGTCTAAGCTAACTAGTTTCATGCTTCAACTGATTTCAGATTAGAATTAATTAGGCTAAAGACAAGTGTCACAGCAGCTATCATCGAACACAAAACACTAAAAGCACACACACAATCGCACTACGAACCGTATTCAGTTTCTTTTACTATCTTGGTGGTTATTTATCTTAAATTTATATCAAATTCGAAACCCCAATGTCGGTGTTTCTAGATGTGTGATACACCTTCTAGCCTCTACAACCATAATCTGATAATGTGTGACATATGGTTGCTACTATATTGCCTTGGCAACACATTTGATGTGTAAAAATAAAGCATGCGATAAATCCAGAGCTTGACTCTTGATTTTTATGACTGACAGGCATCACAAACTGCAAGTTAATGTTTTCCATTTGAAGTTGTTTTTGAGATTCAAGGGAGATTTTGTGGCCGTTGAACACTCACTTGTTTAAGTCTCTTTGCTGGGGGGCAATACGGTAAAAGATCTGAGATAGGAGAGAGGGAGAGTTCGGCTTCGGACAGGTTTAGGGTTACTGAGGTGACACACAGTCACTCCCAGCAGGTGGGGAAGAGGCCTGGTGTGTTTGTGCTTGTGCGTGAGTGTTAGGGGTCGGCAAGGCCAGTTGGGGGTTGCCTGGATTCCTTCATGCTAGTGTTTAGCTACGCTGCTGCAGACCCTGTGTTTTTAACTATGACAGCTGCTAATCTCTTGCGCCGACGGCCCTCTTGACAACCCGACTGGCTGGAAATAGAGGTGTGTGTGTGCACATGCTTGTATGTGCATGTGAAACCTCGTCCTTCATATATGCTTGAACATGAACGAAGTAAGCTGACACAGCAAAGTCCTCTTAAATAGCTCGGGCATATATTAGCTTTTCCCCTCAGGTATAGCCAAGGCTTAAGACCGACACATTATGTGAACTAATGTCAACAACGGGATAAATACACAGAAGATAATGAAGCCATCTTACATGACGCTTGCTCTGCAGCTGCAGTTACTTTGCCTGTTAAGCGGTGGAGGTGGCCCCATGCAGCCCTTTACGTTGGCAATTTATCCGGACATTTTGAGAATGTGAAGCATTTCAAAATATATATACAAATTGAAGTATAGCGTGGCGCAGGAATGAGTCCTAAAACCCGGAAATGAGTCAGCATTTCTGCACTTCAGGTTCCCAGGTCTCAAAGTCAATATGTTTTTTTAATGGGTTTTAGTGGTTAACACAAGCTGAAGAGATTTTAAAGTTTGGTTCTACGACGTAGCATAAAATATGTCAGTAAATACCCCACTCGTGAATTCTTAAGCTTTTAAGTGTCTTAAAAAAGTGGCTGCTAACAAGCGGCTAAATGAGATTACAAAATGTCATCATGACAAACACTAGTCCCCCTTTAGCTTGGTGGTGTCATGTGATCAAGCTAGTTCGTTTATAGCCTAACGTTAGCATTTTACTATCGGCGATTGCATTCACGCTTCAAAAATCATGAAAGTGGTGTTCATTTGCGACGATTAACTTGCTGAACAAAACGTGTTTATATCATGAATTTGCGTTTACCACAAAGCTTATTTTCTGCATTAATCCCAAAGCCAATGGAAATATACCATTGGCTTTTTGAAGAGGGAACCAGTATGATGCTAACTTCCGGGAGTTGGGTTTTTTAAATGCTGGCGTGACCAGGTTTTTAAATTAATGAAAAAAATAAAAATGAAATACACTTCATTTGAACATTCAGAATTTATTCATTTTGCGCTTGTTTGTTGGTCGCTGGTCAAATCTTCATTGAGGGAGGATTGGCATTTCGGAGCGAGGTCGGATTTCTCAGTATTTCTAAAAATCCTGCTTCCTCCTGGTGATTACTGGACTTGCTTCACATTCAAATGACTTTGTAAGTTTCCCAACTTCTAAGCGTTTTTTGGTCTGTTTTCGCGAGACGGTGCAGGTAGCAGCATATATGCACTTCCTTTGCTGGCGCTTTGTTCACGTGAGTTTTCAACATCAACATGCTCGAGGGTAAGTAGCCAGCTAAGAGACACTAGACTCGGCCCTTACAGCAATAACGCATCATTCATGTATTAGATAATATCTGAATTCCCTGGCGAGCATCCAAATGAAAACTCACCGACAGTTACTTAACTTGCCCGCTATGTGTGCCACTACAGTCAGGACTCGTATTCGTAGTCCCACTGTTACTGTGCCTCTATGTGACGTGCCTGAGCGACTGGCATGAGTGGGGTGACTGAGTTCACTGTATGTGCGTGCGTGTGTGTTTGTGTGTGTGTGTATGCGTGTGTGTGAGAAAGAGAGAGAGAGAGGGAGGGACGAAGGTGGAGATAGACAGAATAACCGGGGTCGCTGACCACAGAGGAATTCTCCCTGCAGGCCACAGGGCCCGCAGCTGATCGCAGCACATGGTAATTAGTTTACCTCAGTATACACACACACACACACGCACACACACACACACACACACACACACACACACACACACACACACACACACACACACACACACACACACACACACTACTACACACTTACATAGCAAAAACACATTTACACACGTTTACATTTATAGACTTTCCTGAAACGCATCAGAAGCTGTGTGTGTGTGTGACCCCTCACCTACACACACACACACGCACACACACAGACACACAGACACACACACACACACAAACACTACTACACACTTACATAGCAAAAACACATTTACACACGTTTACATTTATAGACTTTCCTGAAACCCATCAGAAGCTGTGTGTGTGTGTGTGTAGGTGAGGGGTCACACACACACACACACAGACACAGACACACACACACACTGTCGGTCTGTCTCTGCTGCTCGTGGAACATGGCGGTGCAGTAAAATGACATAGGACACATGACATTGCAGGGTGGAAGTGGGTCAAGCTGTATTTGCAAAGCGGGCAGTGTTTGTTTTCAAGTGTGTGGAACACCGCCGGGTGGAGTCGGCCAAAAGCAGGGACAGCTGGTGTCAAACACTGTCAGTGTTAGAAAGGTACACTGAGTCAAGGACATCTTGCTCTGAAGAGCAGGACATGTGGTGAGATATGAAGCGCTGCTCATCAACAGAAGCCATGTGTGTTATTGGAGAAAAAAACATTGTGCGGTGGAAAATGTTCTGCTTAGCACATCTATTGTCCTTATTTAATAACAGTAATAGCTGAAGCACACACTTTCATTGTGGCTTCAATTACAGTTACAATTTCATAGACTAGGGAAAGAGAAGAGATCGTCAACTCGCCCGTACAAGAATAACCAGATTGTTAATTATTTTCATTATCAATTAATCTGGTGGTTATTTATTTTTTTAATGATAAATAGACTCGAAGTGTGAAGAAATTACAAAAAAATAACATTACAAGTTCTGAGAGTCCAAAGTGACTTCAAATGTATTATTTTGTAGAAAATATTAAATGTAACGGGATTTAAAACAGCAAATCTTCACATTTGAGAAGCTGGAACCAGCAGATTGTTGAGCTTTCTTGTGTGACTCAATGACTTTAAAGATGAAGCAGATTATTTCATGTGCTGAAACTAGAGCGTGTGTACCTCTCTGTGTGACACGCAATGTGTGGTATTGAGGTGTTGACCATCATGAGACCGGATCACGGCACTATAAAAACACAGCCACATGACCTATGTACTCACACACAGACACACGCACGCATGCGCGCACTCACACACACACACACACACACACACACACGATAGGAGACATCACACCACCTCTCTTTCGGCCTTTCAGGCCACACCCGTCACTGCTGCATCGACTCCTCCCCCCTCTCCTCATAATGTGAACTAATTGATCATGAGACGATGGCAACGCATAAGAGGGAGGGAGAGAGAGCGAGAGGGTAAGAGATGGAGACGCACATGATAAAAAGAAACAAGTAAACAGACGTAGAAAAGGAGTTAAAGAGCGAAGCGAAAGGTCACCACTTAAGGATTTGAGTTGATTTACGCTTATTGAATAACTCTTGACTTTTTCAAAAAAGAAATTATGAAACTGGGCTCCCAAGACTTTGAGCACTGTTATGTGCTCAGGATTTCTAAGAAAAGTTCATGAATTTCAATCATTTTTTGGTGAAATGTGATAACAATGATTTGACACCTGGCTCTGAACCAAAGGAGAACAATAAGGTCATCAGTGCCGCTCCTTGTGATGTGCAGCGTAATATACCCTGCTTATGTTTACAATGCGTCGTTTGCGGTCCGCCAACTCACCATGGCGCTCATATGAAAGGTAATATTCAATCCCACCGTGTCTAGCAGTGGGAAACACATGACACAGCGTGGATATATTTTACAGTGTTGTACATACGAGGCTGAAGGCTAAAAATGCTAAAGTCACAATGCTAAATACCAGGGGCCTTAAAAAACAGTACTTAACCTCAATTTAGCACCAACAAACCACGACAACACAAACCCGGTTGGTCAAACATAATAAATCACACATACTGGCACAGGGAATATGACATGGACAGAGTCCATACAAGGCTTAAAATAATTTATTAAACCGCGGTTAACACAAAACGCACAATGGAGTGTACAGATCAGCGGAGCCATTAATGGAGGCCGGTGCATGAATTCCATACATGTGTGCCGTGTGTGTTGTGGAGGTGATCGGGGCACAATACCAGAAGAAGGTGCCGCACGTCAGCTGTACAGGAAGGGAGAGAGAAACTGAGCATGAGGACCAGGTGAGCTTGATTAAGCAGACGACGATTTTGGCCGGGACAGCCTCCATGACAGTGGGAGGGGCATCACACCTCATTCTGTTTTGTTTTTTAAATACATACAACCAAATAAAGCTAAATTAATTTCCCCATAAAAAAAAAAAGACCATCCTTATCCGGGCATATGAAGTGAACCACACGACATGCTGTTGAGTAAGGTTTTCTTCCTACTCCTACTAGTACTTTGCATTCTTACTTTTCTTACTTCCGGAAACAAAACACTGAAGTTCTGGTTTCATTTCGGCTCGGGGCGGAGGCAGAAATCAGGAGCCGTTTTCTCATAAGAACTCCAGACAATGTCTTGAGAATCAGTTCACGGACATTGTCAGGAATCTCTCTTTCACGCATGCAGCACATGTTTGTCAATTTGGCCGACGATTTTGGCGTCAGCCAATACCCGACTGAAGTTACAGAATCTCTCGTCTTCGTGTAAATGAATCCCCGCAGAATGAGCGTCTCTATTCACACATGGGCTAAATTGGACATTTCATGAACATTGTCTGGCGGACTAAAGCCTGTTTAATGAACTGATTCGGACATTTGCCATCTCACACGCAGCTCCTCCGAGTATGATGTTTAGAAAATGTCCAGGTTGCCTGAACGTGTTCGAAGGGGGCTTTAGAGACAGATATGTCAAAACGTGGACAAATTAAACCTAAACTTGGCTTTACATATTTTTAAATGTCAATGCATCAATATAAAAGTTCTGACTCCTAAAGGAAAGACTAAAACGACCAACATTAAGTCACATGGGATAAAGTTTTAATGCTAGCCTTATTGCTAACAGTGTGCTAATGTACGAGCAAAGCACTCAAATATAGCTGACTCACTCCACTTTTTTCCCCATGAATGTGACTAAAAGCCACAAACCCTGACAAACAAAGTATGTCTTCAACAATGTGCCTTCTTTGTAATATCACCACGTCACGAACAAAACACTGAGTAGCAGTCAGGATGCTCACATTACTCTCATTACAGTAATGTGAACATCCTGACTGACCCTGGTCAGCACACCAACCTTTGACCTTTTCTTGATCTACTGACTGCTCCGCGACTCACCTGACGTGGGTGTGATCGTCAGACCGGACTGTCCACGGGCTGCTCAGCCAACATGGGCCACTCTGCAACACACTGTGACCCCTGGGTGGCCCCTGGAAATGAGCTGTGTGTGTGTGTGTGTGTAGTAGTGTCACATGATTACATCTGTCAGATACTGAGTACAAATGTGAGCTTGTTACAGCAAGTTTTGAGGCATCTTAGCGTCATGTGATTCTATCAGTGTGCAACTGTTCATTTTCTTCGCTTTGTTAATGAGCTCATCACTGCAAACTGATTGCCCTTCATACTTTCCTTAACCAGACCTCTATATCCATTTGACCTACTTCTAAATAGACCCGCTCACCAGTATTTTCATACATGTGGCCCAGTACATGACGTTTGCATATTTTACATTTGCATGTGAAACCAAGCAGGGACTGGCGGTGCGGTTTAACCCTCGAAGCACTGACTCATATTAGCCCACCAGGGAGCTGTAGCTTCGTCATGCCTTCTACAGCTCTGCTGAGAAGCAGCCTTTTATCTCTCTTCTCGGGAGATTCTGTCCGGATTTATTTGAAACTGTATTCAGATTAGAGTGAAACTGGAAAGGGCCCTCCTCTTATCTGTCCCATGATGAACCGGCTCTCTGACTCAGACCCTGCCTGCATGCAACAATGCATAGTGATTATCCTTGTCCAAGCAGATGGCTTCTCTATGTTTTTTTTTTGGGTAATTGGAAACGTCCTCTGTTATCCCTAAACAGACTAAGAAGACAAAAGTAGAAAGATAATACCAAAGCTTTGTGGGGTTGTGCTTGGATGGGGATTTGCGAAAATGATGATTAATAATAACACAGGATATTAAATATGCAAGTATTCACTCGTGGTGATAACTGAAGTATATTACACAACACAATTTTGTGGTACTTGTAGTTTACTTGAGTATTTCATTTTATGTTCCTTCATCATTCTAATCCAATATATGTCAGTAGAAAATATTGTATGTACACTTATATTACAGCTAGCTACTTTGAAGTTAGGATTTAACATACAAAAAACATTTAATTAGCATATGCACATTAGCCTGCTGTATGTAACCGTTGCTGATTAGCGGCCACCGTGGCCACAAGAATCAATTACAGAATCATTTTGAATGCTAACATGTAGCGTTAGCGTCCCAAAGTCAGGAATCAAGTCATAACTTTACTTAACTGACTCAGTAACATCAGTTACGAGGAAATATCTACTTAAAGGCTTGCTAACATAAGCTAACATTAGCCGACATAAACTATTGGTCATACCAGACCAAGGCTGTAGCAACAAAACTTCTGAGCCAAGCTAGCTTTAGCAAGTTAGCAATAATCTTAGATCAACAGGAACTCCTGATTGTTCTGTTATTTTCCTTCAGTTTCTTTCCTGTTATGGAGCTGATTCATATTCGCTGGGTGTTAAAATTCTGCTCACACTTAAATTAGTAATACAAATAATTCAGTAATATTGTACATATAGTATATATATATATCTATATATATTGTGGCAGCCGGAGGGGCAACCTCAGAGGAGAAGTGGTAGAGGGACGATATTGCCTGACATGGAGGCGGAGCCCCCATGTCAGGGAGTGGAAAAGAGCGCCAAACCACCATCAGCCCAACAAGCAACACCTGAGGAGGAGAGACGAGGGAGCGACCACACCCTATCAGAGGAGGAGGAGGGGACTATAAAAGGGCCCCGGACACAGGAAACTAGGAGAGAGTAGGAGTGGAAGGAGACGGAGAAAAAGCAAACCCATTGGAGACAACTGCCTTACCCCTTGATCACCCTGGAACGTCTGACTACCCGCCCGGCTCCCGACCCCTGCCTGTACGACTACCCTGCTCCTGCCCGCGCCCTGGACCGTATGAGGAATACCCGTTGTGCACCGAACCGTGGAAGTGAACACCGACCATCCCTCTGGAAAGCGGACAGTGTATTGTTGAGTGTCTATCCTACCTCTATCCACTCTCTATATTCAGTAAAAACCTCACTTGCACCATTTATCTACCGACTGGTTGTGTTTATTGGTCCGTGTTGTCGTGAAACCCCCTTGCCACCCCGGGGGCTGTCACAATTTGGTGGAGAATGCGGGCACAGTCCGGTTCTGGCAACACTGACCGATAGACCGACCGACCCAGTAAGCATGGCCACCCCGGTGCCATTTCAAGAGCTGCTAGCGGGGCTAATCGCTAGCAACCAGGAAACCCAAAAACGCCACGAACAAGCCATGCAAGTACAAATGCAAATCCTCCAAGCACAGCAGCAACAACAATACCAACAGCAAGTACACATGGAGAAGTATATGGAGGTACAAACCGAACGCGCGGAGGCGATGCAAAGCGAAATCAAGGGCATGTTACAGACACAACAGGAGCAACGTACCGTGGAGAAAGCCAACCCCGCGCGCTTCCTTCTCAAGCAGACGGCAGCTGACGATGTTGAAGTGTTTTTTCAGATATTCCAGACAACGGCACTCCGGGAAAAATGGCCAGAAGAGCACTGGGCTGAGTTGATAGCCCCCTTTTTGATCAACGAAACGCAAGTAACGTATCAGGACTTAGAGCGCGCTGGAAAAGTTGACTTCCGGGTGTTGAAAGCGGAAGCGTTACAGCGATGCGGGGTCACGCTGTTAATAAAGGCACAACGATTTCATGAATGGACATATGACACCTCCCTTTCTCCGCGAGCCCAGATGCATGAGATCAAGAGGATTACGACGGCCTGGCTGCACGCAGAGCCAACCGAGGTGTCGCCCACCGATCGTGTCGTCATGGACAAATTCCTTAGATCCCTCCCGTATGAGGCAAAAAAATTGGCCGGCCAGAGAAACCCCCGCAACCTCGAGGAACTGGTAGAGATCATGGAGGGTTACCACGCAGCACAAGCGTTAGTGCGTGGGGGAAGAAACCCGAAAGTGGAGGGGTCCACCCGCAAAGAAAAGATGAGAACGGAGGAAACTACCTATGTGTCTCCCTCCTTTCCCCCAGGCTTTCCCCGACGTCGGCCGGCGTTTGGACCGGAAGAGAGGAGGTGCTACCACTGCGGCGAGATCGGGCACATCGCCTGGGAATGTCCTCACCGCCAGGACGCACCCATGCCCACGGCCAGTGAGGGGAGTCGCCCATGCGGACTGATTACCGGATGCTGGGCCACTCACGAGGACCACATGCCCCTCACCCCGGTCAAAGTAAACGGCCGCGACGCCTCCGCGATGGTGGACTCCGGGAGCGCTATTACCTTGGTGAGACCTACGTTTGCTCAGTACCCGCTCCTAACCGGCACCCGAGCGGTCACGTGCATCCATGGGGAGACCCGCGAATACCCCACCACCGCCCTCGAGATATACACGACGAGGGGTAGATACGTCGGCACTGCAGGAGTAGTGGAAGGACTCCCCGTAGAGGTGCTGGTCGGCCGAGACCTGCCCGTGTTCCAGGAGCTGTGGCGCAGCCTGGTGGTGAAACCAGGTACGACCCCTCACCGAAAGTACAAGAAGAAAGCCATCTGTGGGCTGGGGGAGGAGATCTCCACCGATCCCCTATCGGAAGGAGTCGCCAGTGCCGTGGCCCGGGCGTTGGTGGAGGCCACCCAACCCAACCCCGAGGACGTATATGCCACAGCCGTCGAGAACGACGGACCCTCCAGCCCCAGTGAGCCCGAAGGAGAGGCGCCGCCCATCCCCGAGGAGGCAGATACCCCCTCCCTCGAAGAAGAGGAGCTGGCCGGGCTGTTTCCCCAGGACCCGGAGGAGCCCATCTTACCCGGGCCCCTCACAGGGAGGTTTGGGACGGCCCAGTTGGAGGACCCCAACCTAGCCCACGCCCTTCGGCAGGTGGCCGCCGTAGACGGACGACCACTGGACGGGGTAAGAGACCTCCCTCCCACACATTTCTCCATTTATAACGGGCTCCTCTACCAGGTAGTAATAAGGGACGGGGCCCCCCTCAGGTTGTTACTGGTACCCCGTCCTTTCATACCCTCTGTCCTCCAGTTAGCCCACTCCCATATCCTAGGTGCCCATCTAGGAGTGGAGAAAACCCTGGAAAGGGTGAGGGCCAGGTTCCACTGGCCCGGAATAAAAAAGGCCGTGGAGGATTACTGCCGGAGCTGCCCCGAATGTCAACAAGTGGCCCCACAACCCCATCACAGAAACCCGCTGGTGCCCCTGCCGATCATCACCGTCCCCTTCAGCAGGATCGGGATGGACCTAGTGGGGCCACTACCCAAGACCAACCGGGGACACAGGTACATCCTGGTGATAGTGGATTACGCCACCCGGTATCCCGAAGCCATTCCCCTACGCTCTATGGCCACCAAGGGCATTGCAAGGGAGCTGGTGATGTTGTTTTCCAGGGTCGGAATACCGGAGGAGATTCTCACCGACCAAGGAACCCCGTTCATGTCTAGGATCATGAAGGATCTGTGTGGCATGCTGAAGGTGACCCAACTGAGGACGTCGGTGTATCACCCCCAAACGGACGGACTAGTAGAACGATTCAACCAGACACTGAAAAAAATGTTGAAAAAAACCATGGACCAGGACGGGAAGAATTGGGACCAACTGCTACCCTTCCTGATGTTCTCCATCAGAGAGGTGCCCCAGGCATCTACCGGATTCTCGCCCTTCGAGCTCCTGTACGGTCGACGACCCCGGGGGCTACTCGACCTGGCCAAAGAAGCCTGGGAACACCAACCCTCCCCCTACCGCACCATGGTGGACCACGTCGAGGAGATGAGGGTGAGGATGGCATCCCTCTGGCCCATCGTCCGAGAACACATGGCCGAGGCACAGGCGGCCCAAGCCCGCGTGTACAACCGGGGAACCCAACCCCGAGTGTTTAACCCAGGGGATCGGGTGTTGGTCCTGGTACCCACGGCGGAATGTAAGTTTCTAGCCCGATGGAGGGGGCCGTATGAAGTGATGGAGAAATTGGGGCCGGTAAACTACCGAGTCCGGCAACCAGGTCGGAGGCACCCGACGAAGGTTTATCATGTGAACCTGCTCAAGAAATGGGTGCGTAGGGATGCCATGCTCTGTTTCTCTCTCTCTACCCTCCCAGGAAAAACGGAGCCAGTCGAGGTACCCGTGGGAGAAGAGTTGACCCCCCGGCAGAAGCAGGACGTCCGGGAAATGGTGGATCGGTTCCGGGACGTGTTCTCCCCGGACCCCGGATACACCACACTGGTGCAACACCGGATAATCACCGAGCCCGGGAAGAAGGTGAAGCTAAGGCCGTACCGCATCCCCGAAGCCCGCCGGGGGGCGATAGAGAGGGAGGTACAGAGTATGCTGGAGGCCGACATCATCGAACCCTCGACGAGCGAGTGGTGCAGCCCTATAGTGTTGGTTCCGAAACCCGATGGCTCAGTCAGGTTCTGCAATGACTTTAGGCAGCTCAACGCCATCTCAAAATTCGATGCCTACCCGATGCCCCGGGTGGACGAGATGATAGAGCGCATCGGGAGGGCCAGATACATAACCACCCTCGACTTGACTAAAGGCTACTGGCAAGTGGCAGTAGCCCCCGAAGACAGGGAAAAAACGGCCTTCACTACTCCCATGGGACTGTACCACTATAAGAGGCTGCCGTTCGGTCTCCACGGAGCCCCCCCACGTACCAGAGACTGATGGACCAGGTACTACGTCCCCATCGAGAATACGCGGCAGCCTATCTGGACGACATCGTCGTGCACGGGGAGGAATGGGGGGCTCACCTCCAAAGACTGGAAGCCGTCCTGAAAGCTCTGCGAGGGGCGGGGCTGACAGCCAACCCCAAGAAATGTCGCCTCGGCCTCCGGGAAGCTGACTACCTGGGGTACACCATCGGCCGCGGCTGCGTCAAGCCCCAGGTAGGGAAAGTCGAGGCGATCCGGGAATGGCCCCGCCCCCGCACAAAGAAACAGGTACGAGCATTCATTGGGCTAGCTAGCTACTATCGACGGTTTGTTCCCCAGTTCTCTGCTCTTGCAGCACCCCTGACGGACCTAACAAAAAACCGGCTGCCAGATCGGATCGTATGGACGGCAGAGACCGAGGACGCCTTCGAGAAGCTGAAGGAAGTACTCTGTTCTGAACCAGTGCTGGTGACCCCGGACTTTACGCAACCGTTGGTGGTACAGACGGATGCCTCCGAGACCGGGGTGGGTGCCGTCCTGTCCCAGCTGAGGGATGGAGAGGAGCACCCGATCACATACGTAAGCAGAAAATTATTACCGAGAGAAACGAGATACGCCACGGTCGAGAAGGAATGTTTGGCCATCAAATGGGCTCTGGGGGAGTTGAGATATTATCTGCTGGGACGACACTTTACCCTGGTCACGGACCACGCCCCCCTGGTATGGATGTCCCGTTCAAAAGACAATAACGCCCGGGTCACCCGCTGGTTTTTATCCCTTCAACCGTATGCTTTCTCTGTTGTCCACAGATCCGGGGCCGCTCATGGAAACGCGGACGCCCTGTCAAGACGGGACGCCCTAGGTTCCTGGAGCAGTCCTCCCCCCAGGTCGGATTTAAGGGGGGGGGTATGTGGCAGCCGGAGGGGCAACCTCAGAGGAGAAGTGGTAGAGGGACGATATTGCCTGACATGGAGGCGGAGCCCCCATGTCAGGGAGTGGAAAAGAGCGCCAAACCACCATCAGCCCAACAAGCAACACCTGAGGAGGAGAGACGAGGGAGCGACCACACCCTATCAGAGGAGGAGGAGGGGACTATAAAAGGGCCCCGGACACAGGAAACTAGGAGAGAGTAGGAGTGGAAGGAGACGGAGAAAAAGCAAACCCATTGGAGACAACTGCCTTACCCCTTGATCACCCTGGAACGTCTGACTACCCGCCCGGCTCCCGACCCCTGCCTGTACGACTACCCTGCTCCTGCCCGCGCCCTGGACCGTATGAGGAATACCCGTTGTGCACCGAACCGTGGAAGTGAACACCGACCATCCCTCTGGAAAGCGGACAGTGTATTGTTGAGTGTCTATCCTACCTCTATCCACTCTCTATATTCAGTAAAAACCTCACTTGCACCATTTATCTACCGACTGGTTGTGTTTATTGGTCCGTGTTGTCGTGAAACCCCCTTGCCACCCCGGGGGCTGTCACAATATATATATATATATACACATTCTGAAAGTAGGTATTGCTACATAATAAGTATCATTTTGTCACTTATTTTTCAATACATCTACGACTGTATTTTGCACACGTGTGTACACTTGCACGCAGTCCAGTTCTATTAAGACAGGATTAAGTTCAAACTTGCGTGAAGATTGCTTATGTTAAAGGGGAAAGGACTGAAGATGAGTAAACTCTATTACTCATACGGTGAAGATAAGACTCATATGTTTACAAGATGACTGCACGTGGTGTCACCGGCTCTTCACATAATTCGGCTGATGGAGTAATATATACCTTTTGAGCTGACTGTGGTTTTCCAAGCGGCAACTGTTCTACCCAATAAAAAGATACTTGCCAAACTCCGTGACAACACATCACAAAGTGACAGATTTCTGTATGTGATATAGCATAGAAATATGTGCAAATGTTGTTGGCTATTCCCCTTGTAGTTTTTGTGCGTGTGAGTGCGAGTGAGATCAATTTATACAATTATCAATCCATATTTTTGGTATTTCCTTGAAATGTGTCTGTGGCTACAGAGGCCTACTTGGGACAGAAAGCCCCGGGGGAGTGGATTAAAATTCGGATAGCTGTATCTGGTTGTGGTCAGACCAGTCATAACCTATAATGCAGCGTGAGGAACATCTCTGACCTGGGGGGGTAAAAGGTTATGAGACAATGCTCTGGCTAATGCTATTCAATATGTCGGGCAGCTGTCTGTCTGGGCGTCTACCTGCCTGCCTGCCTGTCTGTCTGCCTGCATCTAATATTACATCTTTTTTTAAATCTGGTGCTGCATACCTGATCCGCGGCCTGTTTATGGAAACTCTATCCTCCCTGATGTGATTGCTTCCTCGTCTCAGGCCTCCCAGTCATGCCTGACTCACTTCATGAGCCGTCCCCGCGGACTAACAGGCCTTCATGCTTCACGGAATTCTTTGTGTGTGTGTGTGTGTGTGTGTGTGTGTGTGTGTGTGTGTGTGTGCGTGCGTGTGTATTGGGAAAGTTTTACTTAATTGTTTGTGAATGTGCACCCGGGCACGTCTTGCGGTTTGGAAAAGTGTTTTTGTGTTGTTTCAGGACACTCAAGATTCGTCAGTGTGAGATATTTCTTCTGTTTTTTGTGTTTTTTGTACGGAACACATGGATGCACACTTATCCAGATGTCTCTCAGTCCAGTATGTAGGCTAGCTGATAAGAGCAGTGGCTGTAGATAAAGTAATTGTCAGACAAATATATGGAGGTTGGGGCGTCTCATTTTTACCTATCAATCAACGGATGGGAGTTATTCACTCAGTGAAAACTCCCAGCAAGTGAGTTATTATGACCGGGCTGCTTGTTTCTCAACTTACAATGTGATTGAGTGACCCGGGCCAGGACAGTTAGCTGTTAGCTGGGAAAGGCGGGTCAATTACAGTCCAGAGTCCAGGGCTGATATGAGACGAAATAAGGGCCTGGTTCAGCTTTTTAACCCAGGAAAAAAAAATCAGATTATACAGTAATATAAGCCCTTGCTCAGCATTTCAACATGGAGTCATATGCACATAAAAACGAGCTGGCCTGCCCTTGTGGTATCTTGGCAGTTTCTCAGGCTTGGGTACACACAAGTGCACGTAACGGTCTCAGTTAAAATCTAACCGGCAACCTTTGCAATGTCAGCTTTCATCTGCCTCATTGCTATAAACTCGAAAGAAACACAAATTGAAAAACAGCAGAAAGCCTCATGAAGAGAAACCCATCAACACAATATTCTTCAAATAAGAAAATGAAAAGTAGAAAAAATGAAATTGAATGACAATGGAATAAAAATTTGCAGCATTTCCAACCCAGTTGGCAGAACATTTCTGCAACCACGGCATACGATGAATGTTCGTTTCTAAACCATGAAAACAATTCATAAATACATAATCATATCAGCCTAGTGCCACGCCCCTAAACACGCACAATGACACGTGGTGACAACGTTGTTATGTGGTAAGGTTGAGTCAACAACACTTGGGAAGGGTGAGAAAAATATGGTTTGTGTTAAAGTAATAAGAATGTGACAACGTAACAACGTAACGTAACAACCGCAAATATATAACTGCCATTAGCAGATTTTCTTATGTAACATTAGGTAACAAGCATGAAGCCAAAGTTTACATTTGGTTTCACAGGACACTTGCTTGTTATATTCATATTCATACCACTTCATTTTCAATAACGGCCACTCAATATACTACGTCACTTGCTCTGGCCGAATGCAAAAACATCCACATTCAAGGTATCCATGGTTTGCAGAAAGGTGAAATGCACACCTTTTGTTTTCCTGGCAACTGGTTATGAGCTTTTCATATATTTGTACACGATCATGTTTCAATATGTCAGGATGGTTTGATGGATTGTGACTTCCTGATTTGACTTTGACCTAATGTACTAGCCGTAGTTGTGCAGACACAGTTGCTTTGCAATGATTATTATTATTATTACTGACATTTTGGATGTGCTCACTCTTGGTTCACCATCCAAATAAAGTGGTGAAGATAATCTGGCTGAACACTTGTTTGTTTATGACCTTGTTTTTCTTACCCTGTCTGACTTTTTGCAGCAATTTCACCATGTTCTAAGATTTCAGCAATTACTTGGCAAGTACTGTATAATATCATCATAAAGGCCAAAACTACAAAAAGAACACCCAAGTAGTAATAAACTACAATTGAACCTTTAACCTACATCATTTACATTCAGAAACATGAAAAGTCTGCCGATTGGTGTGCCGGAGAGCCAGCCTCACCTGAGCTAACCTTGTCCTGCTGGCCTCCATGACGCAGCACTGCCAATCCATCCAGTATTCAGCACCATCTGTTGTCTGCCGCCGCTGCAGGACGCGGCTGCCAGCAGAGCACACGGTCGTTAATATGGAAATGCTGGAGAGATGCATGTATGAGGAATGGATCAGGATAGAGTGTGGGGGCAGAAAGGACACAGATGGAATACATCGGGTTCGAAGAAGTGAGGATGTGGAAAACGGGCGCATATTTTAGTTTTTTGAAGGTGCACTTTGGTCCAGACGAGGAAGAAAGAAGAGATGAAGATAGAGGAAGTGACATCATGGGAGAAGGATATTTCACACCTGTCGGTTACCCAGACTTGACTGACTCCAACCATGTATGTGTGTTGTGTGGGATAGCGAATAGGTGACTGACAGGCACAAACAGGCTAACCAAACACTCAGTTGCTGTGTGTGTATGTGTGTGTGTGTGTGTGTAGGTGGGAGGTATCTGCCCTCTCTCTATGTTAGTATGTGTGTTTGGCAGTGGCATGCGAATGAGTGTGTGTATGTGCGTCAGTGTGTATAGCGTCCTGCTGACAGCAGTGTCCTGGCTGTGATGTGGACGGTTGAAGGTGCTGACAGTCTTGTGTTGGTTCATGGTCCTGCTGGGGGGCTGTCAGGGCAGGCCAGGGCACAAACGCCCCTGCCTGTTCCCCCTTCTGTTTCCATCGTGGCCGGGCCCGTGGGTTAAATATACAGCCTTTAGCTCTGGTGTTGAATTCCTTTCAATTCAAAGCTGAACAATATTCTGACAGTGAGAAACCTACAGAGAATCATCAGCCGGCTCTGCAGCTCCCCTTAGCTCTTTGGAGCGGTTTAGCGTCTTTCAGGTTATTATTTTGGTTTGACGGCCCACAGCTTTACTGCTTTGCTACGTCCTCACAGCTCTCGTCAATAAGCTGCTGTTTTCAGTGAAAAGGTATGATAAACCCCCTGGGCACTACCTGTTTAGCATCAAACAGCATACAGAAAAAGTTAGTGACTAGCTGATGAACATTGTGGTACATTTAGAAGTGCTAATGCTAGTTAGTTATGTGCTTAAGTACTCTGCAAATATTAGCTCCACAGTTCTTTACATAGAAACGTAACAATGACGACATGACTAGCTCCAAATCCACTAAACCAGCCAGAAAATGAAGAATATCTGAAACGATCGCATGAGAGTCTACGGAGCAGAGCTGGATAGTTGCCGAATTGCTGGGCCCACTGGATGCAAGGGAGGCACCAGAGACCCAAAACCAGGACAGAGTGGAGCAGACTGTCGGAGCCTGCAGCAGTATAATGAAAGGTTTTCTAAAGGGACACTGGTACTTGAAAACACTACCGCTGATATCCACAGGGACCGACAAATACAACACCAAATTAAAGTTCTTTGTGGCACTCTTCATTGATTTTTGGGTAAAATCCTCCAACGCCACCCTGAAATCTTGTGCGATATTTAATCAAAATGCACCAGCGAGAGGGAGGAACCTCCACCTTATCAGACGTAAATGATGGCTGTTCCCATCTTTCATAAAAGCTTCTTCAAACCAATAGATTTGTCATTCATGTAGCATCCCTATTCATGCTATTGTCATCCAGGGTATCCTGTCAACCTGAATGTATATTATCTATTGTCCTGCCTGTCATTTTTATGCTTCAGTGAAGGTTGTTAGACGTTGTAAAAGTCAAAGTAATTTCCACCTTTGCTGCGTGATGATAAAAGGGACCTCAAACCTTATTAACGGATGTACAGACGTGTTCTGTGGGGAGCTGAGGGTTTATTTCTTGGAAAAAACAGATGTGAAGCGACATTTACATGGAAAAGGTGGACATCTGATCCCAGTGGTAGCCTGACTAACCTGTGTGTGTGTGTGTGTGTGTGTGTGTGAGTGTGTGTGTGTGTGTGTGTGTGTGAGTAGGGGCAACCCGGCCAGTGAGACGGCCAACGGTCATATCCTGTTATGAGGAAGAACACATGCACCCACCAAAATGTACCGCACACATTCATGACAACGTTTTCTGTGTTTTCTCAAAAGTTCATGTTGATTTGTCTTCTTGGCCATTTTTCATGTTATTTTTCCGTGTTTATGGTAAATTTGTTTTCCATTTTTTGGTGCTTGTTCATAAAAGACCGCTTCAACTATTACTGTACACAGAGAGGTATTTCTGCTTCTTGTCATAAGTTGCATGCTCCTCCGTTCGGCCTGCCATCGAATGCCGTCATCCACAACTGTCCTGGAGTCAGCGATGGAGTGGAAGGATGGAAAAAAGAAAGAGAGGAAAGAGAAATGACAACAAGGGTGATGACAGATGTTGAGGACATCACCCGTGACTCACGAGAGGAGACGGATGAACCAGAGACTGACGTCTGTCTCTGATTGAGATGCGAGGTCCACTCTTTTTTCACCAAATTTCCACATTTCCATTCCATTTTCCATTCGTCATACTCCACTGTGTTTTTCGGTGAGAGAGAGCGGGACCGTCGCTTAGCTGAAGCTTGCTTCATTATCTCACTCCCAGAGTTTTATCTCGCACTTCTATCTCTCGCTCCTTCCCCGCTGCCCTCGGATAGCACAATGTCCGATAAGAAATATGCTAATTATAGCAAAGTGGGCCATTGTGGCCAAGGACGTCTGCCATAATAAAGACTTAACAGCATGACATGGCGCTACGTACAGTGGTAGCCCGATGAGGCTATCGCAGCAGAGATACTTGGCGGTGTTGTTTGAAGGAGGAGATAGTGGCTCCTAGAAAAGCTAAACTCAGCCTGTCATCCGTTCTCCATATAAGTGGGTCCGCGTGCAAGTGATGAAATCCATATTGGTGGCTACCAGTGTGTTTTTATTTCTTTATGGCTCCCTTTGTGATAGCTGTTGGTTGTGAAGTGTGTCAGTGAGTAAGGCACCGTTCCATTTACAAACATCTTGCGCCCTAACAATGTTTCCTTGCTCACTACAGGGGCGCTATCTGCTCACGAGCTTCCTGAGTTGAAAGTGTCTGTGGCTGGTAGGCTAAAATGCGCCACATAAACGCGGTCCATTTACTACACAGTAAGGATTCATCTGGAATCTGACTGTTAGGTATACTTGCTAGGAGTATGTGTGAGAGACGTGACATTGTAGTGAAGTCTGTTTCAGTTTGGAATGCAGCCCAGGAGTCTGGAAGGCCATCTGGATTGAAGATTGACCTGTTGTACCTGTGAATGATCTACAACCTGCTGGAATCGAACACACAAAAACACACCGACACACACGCACACACACACAC